>NW_022881614.1:12640000-12940000 GCF_003369915.1 Drosophila miranda
CTCGGCTATTGATGCTGATCAAGAATATATATACTTTATGGGGTCGGAAACGATTCCTTCTGGACGTTACACACATCCACTTTTACCAAAAAGCTAATATACCCCAATACTCATTTTGAGTATCGGGTATAACGAGGGGGAACGTTGTGAGTTGCTGCGGAAACCGCAACTCAACGGTTATACCCGATACTAAGTCAGTATGGCTCTCCTCCGGCAGACGCCGCTAATATTAAACGACACGACAAAGAGTGCGTGCGAGAGAGACAGAAAATCAGTCTGAGCGTGACGTCGGGCGCTGCGTAGCCACTGCAAATTGATTTGTTCCTATTGGCTATAAAAATGATCTGATCTGATCCAGATTCAGCAATCTGATAGATATGGTCATTATCTATGATTCTGCGTTTTTAGTTTTCTCGAATGTGCAATATTGTGGATGCAACAGGTTTTCGTTCTTTGTGGGGGCGGGGGGTTGGGCGAAATTTTGAGATACACGTTTTATAGTAAGATCTAACAGAAGTGCGGATACCAAATTTGGTTACTCTAGCCTTAATAGTCTCTGAGATTTGTGGATGCCCCAGATTTTCGTCCTTTGCGGGGGCGGAAGGGGGTGTGTCGAAATTTTGGCACAAAACGGTCAAGGTCCGATATCACAGGAGTGTGGATACCAAATTTGGTTGCTCTGGCTCTTATAGGTTCTGAGATCCTTGAACTCATATTTTGCAATTGGCAAAACCGACCATGAGACCTGTGTGTTAGAGAGAGACATAGCGAGAAAGAATGAAATTGTTTTCTTGGTTCTGGCTATAATAGTTATACGATCTGATGGAGATTTTACACTCTAGAACATATAGTAAACCTCTACGATTCTGCGTTTTTGGTTTTATCGTATCTTTAAAAATGTGGATTCCACAGATTTTTGTCATTTGTGGGGGCGGAAGTGGGCGGGGCGAAGTTTTGAAATATTTTTGTAGCAGTGACATATCACAGAAGTCTGGATCCAAAACATCGTTGCTCTAGCTCTTATAGTCTTTGAGCACTAGGCGCTGAAGGGGACGGACGGACGGACGGACGGACGGACGGACGGACGGACAGACAGACAGGGCTCAATCGACTCGGCTATTGATGCTGATCAAGAATATATATACTTTATGGGGTCGGAAACGATTCCTTCTGGACGTTACACACATCCACTTTTACCACAAATCTAATATACCCCAATACTCATTTTGAGTATCGGGTATAATAAAAACGAGGGGGAACGTTGTGAGTTGCTGCGGACACCGCAACTCTACGGTTATACCCGATACTAAGTCAGTATGGCTCTCCTCCGGCAGACGCCGCTAATATTAAGCGACACGACCAAGAGTGCGAGAGAGACAGAAAATCAGTCTGAGCGTGACGTCGGGCGCTGCGTAGCCACTGCAAATTGATTTGTTCCTATTGGCTATAAAAATGATCTGATCTGATCCAGATTCAGCAATCTGATAGATATGGTCATTATCTATGATTCTGCGTTTTTAGTTTTCTCGAATGTGCAATATTGTGGATGCAACAGATTTTCGTTCTTTGTGTGGGCGGAAGGGGGTGGGGCGAAATTTTGAGATACACGTTTTATAGTAAGATCTAACAGGAGTGCGGATACCAAACTTGGTTACTCTAGCCTTAATAGTCTCTGAGATTTTTGAATATCCCCAGATTTTCGTTCTTTGCGGTGCGGAAGGGGGTGTGGCGAAATTTTGAAACAAACTCGTCTCGGTCCGATATATTAGGAGTGTGGATACCAAATTTGGTTGCTCTAGCTTTTATAGTCTCTGAGATCTAGGCGCTAATGTTTTACTCTAAGCAAAGTCGCCTATGCTACGTGTGTGTTAGCGAGAGACAGGGCGAGAAAAAATGAAATTGTTTTCTTGATGCTGGCTATAATAATAATACGATCCAATTCAGATTCCGCAGTCTTAAAGATATGGTCATTCTCTACAATTCTACGTTTTTGGTTTTCTCATATCTTTAAAATTGTGAATGCCACAGATTTTCGTCCTTTGTGGGGGCGGAAGTGGGCGGGGCGAAGTTTTGAAATATTTTTGTAGCAGTGACATATCACAGAAGTCTGGATCCAAAACATCGTTGCTCTAGCTTTTATAGTCTTTGAGCACTAGGCGCTGAAGGGGACGGACAGACGGACAGACGGACGGACGGACAGACGGACAGACGGACAGACAGACATGGCTCAATCGACTCGGCTATTGATGCTGATCAAGAATATATATACTTTATGGGGTCGGAAACGATTCCTTCTAGACGTTACACACACCCACTTTTACCACAAATCTAATATACCCCAGTACTCATTGTGAGTATCGGGTATAAAAAGTTCGATATGAGGGATCTTTTATATGTTATTATGTTAATATTATTATATTTTTCAGCATTTTTTCCAGCTTCAATCACGCACCATGAAGACCATTAGCTTTCTCCTGTGCCCAGCCCTCGAAGCGCCCCTTCTCTCTCGCTCTCTTCGTTCCCCTTGGACCACGAGAGGGCGTACGATCGATTTGTGGCATACTCGTAGATAAAAAGTTGATGTTTTGACCGATATTTATGATTCCTTCACATGAAGATGGCCTCCGATGGGGCTGGAGTGTCCTGTAGTTTGTGGCCGGGGCAGGGGCAGGGGCCCATCTGCCTCTGTTCCCCCCGCACTGCGCACTGTGTGGTGTGTTCCGAGCTGCGGCGCTGATCCGTTGATCCGTTGATCCGCTGATCCGCTGATCCGGTGCACTCTTCGAATACATTTGTAGCAATCACGTGCTATCGCCACATTTGGACATTTTAAAAGGTCATAACTTAAAACCTTATCGCCGCCAGCAGGCAGACAGACAGAGAGCAAACATACCGAGGGACAGAGACAGAGACAGCGACAGAGACACACTCGGCGACACAGCGACTTCGGATTTCGAGTGCGACATGCGACATGCAACGCACCCGTACACCCGTTCACCCCAGAGCAGAGCAGAGCCAAAAGTAGCCGAAATTGAGCTGAAGGATAACACGAAATGCCAGCGGAGACAGCCGCACGCAACTGCCTGATCCCGGTGCGGAGATGAGCGAATGAGAGTGAATGCCAGGCAGCCCAGACGCTGGCTCGGAAGAGGGCCAGGCCAAGTGGAGATGCCACCATTACATTCCATTGAGCGCACTCCGATAATGAGCTACCACCACAGAGAGTCGCTCACACACACACACACACACCACCATAGCACACAGTAGAAGTGTGAACAAGTGCGGACGCGTTTCATTGGTGCTCCCGGGCGGGCAGCCTATAGCTGCGACATCTGCAGGGAAACGAAACCAGATGGGTAACTACAACAACACTGGAGTCCGTACATACCCAGGAGAATGCCTAAGCATAGGAGTTGCCACATCCACGAGCTCCGGAGGCCCTTGATGCAGAACGATGACCAAGGCCAGGGGTGAGGGGTGAGAAATTTCCTCTCTGAGAGTGCCCTCTGCGCTCCCACTATCCGTGCCTTCTTCTTTCTTTTTACAATTGCTGTAACTTAGGGTCGCCCTCCCGGCTCCACTCTCCCTGCAAATGCACTTGTCATGCCAGCTGATCTAGATATCAGCTGCTTAACAGAGTTAGGCAGCGGAGAAACCCGAAAGGTACCACAGGGAAGCTCCGGTAGAGGGCGAAAGCCCGATCGCCCGCAGCAACCTGACCAACAGATGGCGCCAGCAGACACTACGGTGCAGGGCAAGGCCCGTGCCAAAGTCTCAAAGGCTCCCTACTCCTAGCGGAACACACGGAACAATAGGGGTGAAAGGTCATGGAGCAGGCCAACAGACACCCCCACCGTCTGGGCGGCGCACCACAAAACGGGGCCCGCACCAGAAAGAAGGAAAGAAACCACTTCCCTTCTTGACCACCGATGGACGCCCCAAAGGGCCTACAATCCAACCAAACCCAAGCAGCGTCTGACCCACAGTGGGCGGCTGCTTGGTCTGCGTCTGTATCACAGTGATCGGCAGTTAAATAACCTGGCAGAAGGTACAAAATGCAAACAACCTGGCAGTAGGTATAAAATGCGCATGAAATGGAAAGAAATGTACTCGAAAAACATAATTACTCCAGGTGGAAACCCACAAGGTGGAAATCCACCCGCGCGGAGCAATCCCGCGGAAGGGGCACGGATTCTGGAGGCCCCAAGAAGCATTTCCCCCAACCTTGCTACGCCGGTGGCACACTTGGCCGGCGAAGCAAGTATGACTACAAGCATCGAAGCAACGGCTTTCCAAAAAGCCTCGAAAGTGGCAAGAACACCGCCACAGCAGCCAGCAGCTCAGCCCTGCACATGAAACAGAGCAAAATACACGGCGTTGCCAGCGGGCCGTCACAGGACGGCAACAGAGATGCCGACACCCCAAAGAGGCAGCGTGACCCCCCTACCCCATCGAGTAGCGGAAGGAAAACGCCGCCCAAGAGAAGCAGGACCAGCGTGCAGGACATCGATGAGATTGGCGCAATTCTGGACGATCTTTTGTACCAGATGAACGAGAAGGGACAGAGGTCCATTAACATGGCCATCAAAAAGATGATGGCGCGCATGAAGGAGCTGCAACTGGAGGTAAGGTCCCAGCTGAAGGCGCCAGCGGGAGGAAAGGTAGCGATGGGTGAATGTCAATGCCACTGCCACACCGCAGAACCTACCCCCAGGCTAGTTAACCCGCACCCAGGCGATGCGAAGACCACATCGACAAAGGAGACGCAGACGACGCCAGGAGTTCGCAGGAAGGGGACAACACCCAGTATGAAGGAGGAAAGCGCACGCCGTAAGCCCCGGACAGCGCAAAACAACGGTGCCAACAGGCAAGATGCGACAAAGAAGCCGACGACCAGCACGCTAAACACTGACCCCGCGCAAAAGTGGAACGAGGTCAGAGGGCGACGGGCGAAGCTTAAGCCGACAGCCCGGCCGGACGCGGTACTGGTGAAGTGCACCGAGGGAAAGTCATATGCCGACATCCTGAAAGTGGTGAAGGCAGCGCCAGCGCTCCAGGCCCTGAAGAGCAAGGTCCAGGCCATAAGGAAGACTGCCTCGGGCGAGCTGCTCCTCAGGATGCAACAACCATCTGACCCTGCCACACAGGAACTGCAGAAGGCAATACAGGCAGCGATAGGAGAGATGGCAGCTGTAAAGGCCATTCAGGAGACAGTCGCGGTCGAAGTGCTCGACATAGATGAGCTCACGACAGACGATGAGGTATTGGAAGCAATTACAGCAGCGACCGACCTGGACTTGACACAAGCAACAAAGCCGAGGATGCGGAAAGCGTATGGTGCCACGCAGGTGGCTACACTAAACCTCCAGCCCGCCCTTGCACAGAAGCTCCTGGAGCTTGGCAAGGTGCGAATCGGCTGGGTGGTGTGCCGCATGCGACGACGGATCGCGAGAGCCAAACATAATGGCACGTACCTATATAGCTGCTACATAGCCCCCGGATCACACAGAGCGAATACGAGGCGGTCATCAGGGACATAGCCAACGACGCCAAGGACAGATCCCCGGTCATAATAGCTGGCGATTTCAACGCCTGGGCTACGACCTGGGGCAGTGCCAGGAACACGCCCCGAGGGACAGCGCTATTGGAGGAATTTGCGAGCCTGAACGTCTGTCTCCTGAACGCAGGAAGCACCCCGACATACAGCAAAGCAGGCCGAGTGTCTATCATAGACCTCACCTTCGCAAGCCCGGAGATCGCTCGCCACGCAAAGTGGCAAGTCCTGAGCACGTACACGCACAGCGACCACCTGGCTGTGATGACAGACACAGCCGCCATCGGGAATGCAACAAGGGGGCAACGAGCGCATTTGACTGGCTACAAAGAAGCAACGCTGGATACAGACGCGCTTCTAACAGCAGCAGAGAACCTAGCTGCCGCCGGGGACGCCGAAACAAGCGCGAGATCCATCTCCAGGACCGTCGTAGCGGCATGTGATGCAGCTATGCAGCGAAGGAAGCTAGGTGGAAGTAGACACCGCCCAGTACCATGGTGGAACGAGCACATCGCCCAAGCAAGGAGGGAGTGCTGCGCAGCGCGACGCGCGTACCAGCGATCCAGAGGTACACCACAGTTTGGGATCAAAGGGGCGGCATTCAAGGCAAATCGGAGAGCCCTTAGAGACGCCATTAGAAGCAGCAAGGCCAAATGCTTCCAGCAGCTCTGTGAGGCGGCAGATGCAGAACCCTTCGGAGGGGCATACAAGCTGGTCATGGGAAAGCTCTGTAGGCAACCCACCCCCAAGTGCCCTGTCCTGCTGAGGGAAATAGCCTGCGCACTGGCAGACAGCGTCGAGGATCAGGCACAGGCGGCCACCACCACCTTCTCGGTGAAGGAGGTGCAGGAGGCCACTGCCAAACTGAAGAACGGCAAGGCGGCAGGACCCGACGGAATGCCCAACGCGGCCTTGAAATGCTTGGTCAGTGCCCACCCAGAGGTATTCGCACGGATGTACAACCAGTGCATCCAGGAGCGGTACGTACCACTAGCATGGAAACGCCAGAGACTTGCCCTGGTACCCAAGCCAGGTCCTTGCCTGGTCCTAAGCGACCCATCGGCATACCGACCACTATGCATGCTAGATGGTGTGGGCAAGATCTTCGAGAGGCTGGTATGCAACCGACTTGAGGCCGAGCTGACGCAACGGAATGGCCTCTCCACCTTCCAGTTCGGATTCAGGAAGCAGAGGAGCACCATCGACGCCATCCAGATGGTTACGAGCTTGACCAGAGAAGCCATTGCAGGAACGCGATGGGCAGGAGGCTCGAAGGGGGACTGCCTAGTGTGCACGCTAGACGTGCGGAACGCATTCAACTCGGCCAGCTGGAAGAGCATCCTCGATGCACTGGCGAGGAGAGGCACACCCCAATACCTCATCCGGACGCTCCGAAGTTATTTCACGGACCGCGTATTGCTGTACGACACGGAGGATGGAGCGAAGCAGCACATAATCACCGGTGGCGTTCCACAGGGTTCGGTCCTAGGGCCGATCCTGTGGAATGCGATGTACGACGACATCCTGCGTCTGGAACTACCGGAAGGCTGCACGCTAGTGGGCTTTGCGGACGACATCGCGCTAGTGACGGTAGCAAAGCACATCAGCGGAGCAGAGCAGAGATGCAACGCAGCAGTGGGAAAAATAACATCATGGCTCACAGCGAACGGACTGTCCCTAGCGGAGAAGAAAACAGAGGCTGTGCTCATAAGTAGCAGGAAGGTGGTCGAACAGGCGTGCGTGATGGTTGGCAGCACTGCCATCAGGACCAAGCCCGCCCTAAAATATTTAGTGGTAGTACTCGACCAGCGACTTACATTCAAGGCGCACCTGGAGTACGCAAGCGCGAAGGCAGCCACAGCAAAAGCGACCATCACTCGGATGATGGCCAACACTGGAGGGCCAAGACAACGCAGCAGACAGCTCATCGCCGGAGTTGTCACCTCCATAATCCTATATGGATCGGTTGTGTGGGCACCAGCAATGAGGGTGCCGTCATACAGCAGGGACAGCAGAGGCGCATACAGACGCTGCGCCCTCAGGGTTGCATGCTGCTTCCGGACGGTGTCAGAGGACGCCGCACTTGTGGTGGCAGGCATGGTCCCGCTGGACCTCCTGGCGGACGAGCGGCAGAGCGGCATGGCAGTCAGTAGCGAACGCCGCGAGGGCACTATAGCACGCTGGCAACGGCGATGGGACCAAGCTGAGAATGGAAGATGGACGAGACGGCTAATCCCCCAGCTGAGACCATGGATGCAGCGGAAGAGAGGCCAGATTGACCACTACCTCGGACAACTGCTAACGGGGCATGGCTGCTTCAAGAAATACCTATACCGCTTCAAGCACGCCGATGACCCGTACTGCAGCTACTGCGGGCCAGGAGTAGATGAAGACGCGGAGCACGTCTTCTTTTCCTGTCCCCGCTTTCGTCGGGAACGAGAGATGCTAGGAGAGGCGAGCCTAGGAGTAAGCGCAGACACCCTCACCGAGCGGATGGTAGCCGACGAGCAGACGTGGCACGCGGCTGCCAATATGGCAGCAAGCGTCATAAGGGAGCTGCGTAGGCTGGAGCGATGCCGAACCAAATAGAGCCATAGAAGACACCAAGCTCCGCACCGCGAAGTAATGCCTAGCGGCAGTCCCGCGGGAGTGGACCTACCCTCAACATTCCCATTCCAACAACCCATCCCCCCCCCACCACCCACTATTGTTAATATTGTTTTCCCAATAAATATACAAAAAAAAAAAACACACCACCATCGCAGGACACTCACTCTTTCTGAAGAGGTTGGAGAGGTTTGTGCGTTATGCGTCTCCGCAGACCTCTACCCCCTGCCACAGCTAGCCGCCACTTCCTTTGGCGACGTCGGCATTTTATGATAGCTGCGGGGGGCAGCCGGCAACTGAATGGCCAATGAATCTCCGACTCCGAAATCGCGACCACAGATGACTCAGCAGAGGGGGCGCTTGGGCCGCGGGATTTGCATTTGAGAGAGATCCCGAAAATGGACCGAAAGCACCATCCCGCTGGATTGTGGCCTACAAACGCATTTGTTATTTAATGAGAAATTCATTTGGATTTCGTGAATATAGGCAAATATTAAGAACGCGGAATATTTAATCCCGAATTCTTAATTTAAAATCTATAAAATTCTCCATTTAATTAGGCATATATGTAGATGGTTCTCAGGCCACATTCTCCACTCCTATTCCCAACAACATCTGCTCTTGTCGATATGGACCCGTATGCGAGTCCTTATCCTCATCCGAAGCGGCACAGGTCCTTTCTCTTCGATTGATGAACCGTTTAAATGGGATTCTCCATTTCAAAGCGTTCTCCAGGCAGAGCGTCTGCCTTCTGGCTCCGATATCAGAGTAAGTACGAACCCAGAAACAGAGAGAGACAGAACAGAGACAGAGGAACGTGGGGGAGAAAGAATTTTCATTGTTACAAACATTTTATGGAGAAATGAGATACCCAAAGGAACGACGATCCGATTATCATCTAGTTTTCCCCGATCCGCTTCGCCAGCGCCGTACTTTGTGTGTTGACATTCTTCTTTCGGTCCCGTCCCTTCCCTTCCCCGCCCGTTGTCCCATTTCTGTGACATTTTCCTCGAAAACTCAATACAAACACAAATACGGAGTCCCAAGATGATGCCTAAACACTCCCATTCAATGACAAACCTTAAATTTACGACAATACGTATACCCCCCGAACAGGTAGAAGTGAATTAAGAGTGTACGGAGGAGGGGGTAGGGGTAGGGGCAGGGGCAGGGGCAGATGCCTATCGGAGTGCAGTCGAAGTCGGCACAGATGACTCATCAAATTAGCGTCCAGGGCGCGGGCGATAAGCGGCCGAGCGAAGGATTAGAGGAGATCCGGAGTGAAAGAGTGTGGATGGGCCTAGGATAAAGGGAGAGTTTGATTGTTGCAGGGAAATGTGCTCATATCATTTTACAAACAGAGAAACCACTTGAGACTCGAGGCTGACTCGGCCATAAAGTCTCCGATCTCAGGGCTCTGTTCTGTTTGCTTGGAAATGTATAGGGTTTCCCTTCAGGGATCGTACCACCCTCGCGGCCGGTCAACATTGTCAAGCGATTATTAATTGCTGTGGATTTGTTGATTAGTTAATTGGGTTCAGTCGCTGACTGGGATCCCTCCCTCTCTCTCCAGCAGAGTTTGCTCTTCGAATACTGGCACTGGTGCTGGTACTGGTACTGGCATGTTTACTGTTATGCATCGCAATTATCCGTTCAATTTGCACAGAAAGCTTTTGTCTCTGAGCCGAGTGCCGAGCGCGGAGTTGGAGTCGGAGTCGGGCCGATAATCCGAGTGAACGTTAATTACGCTTTTGGCGAACCTCTTACGCACTGCATCCCCATCCCCATACCCGAACCCGTCGGACCGCAGCATCTGCGGCGGTGGCAGTGGCAGACAACGATGCCTGACGGCAGATAATGCTGATCGCATGAATGCTGGAATCGAACCTGCAGCCGCAAAGACAGCAGCCGCCAGAGATGCTACCATACGTGTTCTGTGATCGATTAGAGGGAATCGGGAATCAAGAATCGAGAATGGAGAGTCTGCGCAGCCACCAGCATACATTCCATGCCCCACTCACCCATTGCACTGCGTTGCATCCGATGCGTCGATGCTGTCATTGGCCTTGCACCGTCTCGCCTCGCTACGCCACGCCTCGCATAGAGTGCGATCCACAACCCAAGTGGATAGGACGGCTACGATCGGACGGCTGCCGGACCGCAGCTGCCCCCACACTGGGCATGCGTCCATTTGTCTTGACCCCGAAGTGCTGCATGTGGCGTAACTTTCGTTTCTGATTAATTTGAGCTAATTTGTTAAGTAATAACCGGCCCCAAAGGGCTCGCAACCAAAGGGCCCCGTCCCCTTACCCCTCCCTTGTGTCCCTTGTGTTCTCGCTTCCCCCACTTGCACAGCGGCCCAAACGAAGTTGTAAAAATAATATAAAAACAGTTTGATATAAATTCCCGTGCTCTTCATTGGGTCCCCGGCGATTTATTAACACTTAACCGCAGTCCGCTCCATGCACTTTGCGTAGGAGCAGGCTCCAAAGTAGGGCGTCAAATTGTGCACGTCCCGTGCTGCTGGCCAACCTGCTCTCTCCTGTGCAGTGCGGCGGGCTTAGTATTTCGATTATTGACTGCCACGGCCAGCGGGTGGTGGATCATGATCATGTTGGTCGCCTTTGGTCCCCTACATGTCTCGCCCCGCCTGGCCGAGAACCTCTTCCCAATTGACAACGCAGCCAAGCAGGTCAATTCGAACAGAGATGTGAGAGCCAATTGATGAGCCCCAAAGAAACTGGAGACACAAGAGATTTTTCTCCAACTGATTTCTCCCTCACTGTGGGGATCAGCCCGTGAAACATATGTAGTAGTTTAAGTTGCTTGATGGCAACGAGTAACATTTATTTGATAAGTATGTTGGACTTAAAATTATAACAGCTCCAAGTTTTACAAGTATGTTTGTGACTAATTATATGCGTGTACGTCTGATGCGTGGCTGAACTGACAACTGACTATCTCTCTCTCTTGCTATCGGCTCTCTCAGAGCCGATTACTGCTCTATCCCGACGACACGACGAAAACACGACCGCTTCGTGTCTCTCTCTTTCCTTCGTTTCCTACATTCGGCTGTCCTGACGGACCATTCGCCTCGGATGGGTCTAGCCAAGGTTTCATATATTCTGAAACTGTAGAGGTCTTATAGGGACCCTCAGTATCCCCAATCTTCTCGACTTCGTACCTTCCATGATTCTTTACCCTAACCACCTTATACGGCCCTAGATACTTTCGGAAATAAGAAGTCAATCCTATGAAACGCTGCACTGTTTTTTTATCAACTGGCACTGGGAACTTTTCGACTGCCCTCGTCTTCTCATCACTTGGTCTTATCGTGTTCTTTTCTATTAAATACCCCAGAAAATTAACCTTTTGTCGTAACAGCTGACACTTTCTCCAATTTATACGTAGCCCATTCATTTCCGCTATCTTCAGTACTTTTCTCAACTTTAACAAACCCTCTTCTATATCTTGACTACAAATAATAACGTCATCCATATAGACTGCTGCTTCATTATTCTTTACCAAATCTCTCAACACAGCCATTATAAATCTGGTAAACACCGCTGGAGAATTTGAAATTCCAAATGGTACATATAAAAATTCGAACTGACCATTCTGAGTCACAAAAGACGTATATTTTTGAGACTCGACTTCTACAGGCACATGGAAAAAACCATTCGTTAAATCCAACGTGGTGAAATACTTTGCACCCTGCAGTTTCTCCAACACTGTATCCATATGTGACATTGGAAAGTTATCGCGAACTATTTTCTCATTCAGCTTTCGGTAATCACAGCATAGTCTCTTGCTACCGTTCTTTTTCGGTACCAACACTACTGGTGATGCATACTCCGATGTACTTGGCTTTATAATCTTCTGAGCCAGCCACTCTTCCACTTGCTTGTCCACGATTTCCTGTTCACACAACGGTAATCGTCTCGGATGCTGGAAAACTGGTATCTCATCCACTAATACAATTTTCATTTTTATCGGCGCATCTACATTTCTCTGAGGTTGGTACTTTCCTACCATACCCCTAACCTCTCTAGCATGTACTTCACTGAGATGACCAACATCAATTGAAAACTCCTTCTCAACTTCGTCAATACTTGACATGCAAATGCCTTTATATTCATTAAACAATTCCACGCATGAGGACGATGCTACCTGATCAAGTTTCTTATCTTTATCCTCGCCACAAACTCTACGAACAAATCTTGTTCCTGTCTTAGAAACTTGCATGTCCACATGATCCAGAATAGTCCTTCCTAAAATGGCTTCAAAACCAATATCCTCGTCTGGAATGACATGAAATTCTACCTCCATGTCAATCTCATCGATTTTCACTGGTATCGAAAAGCTACCAAAAGTTACAACTTGACTATCTCCAATACCTGTTAAACATTTCTCCTGGCCGATCAGTTCAAGATTTCCAAATTTCAAAAATACCCTCCTGCGAATTAAACACAAATCTGCTCCAGTATCAATCAAACCTTGGAATACCAAATTCGCGTACTTAATATCCTTTAATTCCAAACCTGATGGAGTGAAAATACCTGACGGCTTATTGACGACTTTCTTATCTCGAATAATGTTCGTATTCGATATCTTTTCTTGTCTGGTTTCGACCTTGACATTACAGCTTGCAGCACGGTGTCCTGGTTGGCCACATTTGAAACAACAAAAATCATTTTTGGGACAATCTTTCCTCAAATGCGATTTGTCTCCACACTTAAAACATTTCCTAAAATTCTCTGCCATCGACCCTTTCACCGAATTCTCACTTTTATTACTCAGCGGCCAATTCTTACTCATCAGCTTGGATCCGCCTCTAGCTTTCTGGTAAACATCGATCTGAAATTTAAGCTCCTTTAAGTTTCTAGCTTGGTACAGCATTGCCTTACTTGCCCTAGCGTCTGGTATACCATCCACAAAATATTCGATTAAACTCTCATCATCTAGTTTAATTGGCTTGGCTATCTCCATTAACGCATACAAAAACTCATGCAACGACTCTCCTTTTTTCTGCTGGCGCTTTTGCAACATTCTATGTACTTCTACGGACGACAGTTTAACACTAAACTCATCCAACAGAGTTGCCTTCAACGAATTCCAGTTACGAATATCACGCAAACTACGAACGAAAGATTTTGCTGCACCAACTAACAACTGCTTGGCATAAATGAATAATTGTAATTGACTCCATTGAACAGTAGCTGCGCATTCTTCTAATTCCTCTATCCATTGATTGATGTCGGGGTTATTAGAACCAGAAAATTGTGACACACTTCCTTCCACGTCTTTTAGCGTAAACCAAGATTTATACTCTGCCTGTCGCGTACCTGGTTGAACTGCTACGGTATCATCAACTGCTGTTACTACGGACTCATCCTCTGACTTTTCTTCATTCTCAACTGGAAAGCCGTGATGTATTAATAGTCTATCTTGCAAATCGCGCTTTCGTCCCGTCGTCTGCAACGCAAGCTCTCTTAACTTCTCTCGCAAATCTGCGACTCTCAGTGTCATTATCTCTTCAACTTGCATCGTGACGATTTAAATACAAAATAATTGATATTAGCTTATATCTAAGAAAATGTAATTAAATCAACTTAAACAACCTTATTACTGCTGGCCTGTTAACAATTTTCCAGTTAACATCGATTTCGAAAACGCCTTTAAAGTCGTCACTGTTAACGATCGCTTCTCTGTTAACGCTCACCTTACTATGGGTTTACCCTTGTTAACTCTCGCTTCTGCGCAGAACTTTCCAGACTCCAAATTTGACGCACACACACCACCACATCCAGATCTCGCTTGCCTGTCGATGTCGCTGTTGCCGTCCTCTCTTTGTTGCCTTGCCTTGCTCTCGCCGTTCGCCGATAACTCGTTGTCGCTTCCCGAATCGTCGCTGCTTCTGCTGTTACAAAATGAACTGCTGCTTGTCTTTTCTTGTAGTTGTAGTCTCCGTCCGACGCAGTGCAACACAACAACAATCAATGTTCTTTGATTCTTGCTGTTTGCTGCCGTCGTTTTGTCGCTTCTGCTTCCTTTGGAACGAACGCACTCAGATTGTCGTCTCTGTGCCGCTTGTCTCCTTGTAGCTCTAGCCTCTCAGACGCAATGCACAACAACAACAACGAAGGTTTTGATTCTTGCTGTGTTTGCTGCCGTCTGCCGTCGTTTTGTCGCTTCTGCTCTCTTTGGAACGAACGCGCTCAGATTGTCGTCTCTGTGCCGCTTGTCTCCTTGTAGCTCTAGCCTCTCAGACGCAATGCACAACAACAACAACGAAGGTTTTGATTCTTGCTGTGTTTGCTGCCGTCTGCCGTAGTTTTGTCGCTTCTGCTCTCTTTGGAACGAACGCGCTCAGATTGTCGTCTCTGTGCCGCTTGTCTCCTTGTAGCTCTAGCCTCTCAGACGCAATGCACAACAACAACAACGAAGGGTTTGATTCTTGCTGTGTTTGCTGCCGTCTGCCGTAGTTTTGTCGCTTCTGCTCTCTTTGGAACGAACGCGCTCAGATTGTCGTCTCTGTGCCGCTTGTCTCCTTGTAGCTCTAGCCTCGTGTTCGCCAAAATTTCCAAATACACGCACAAATCTCACTTGCAAATGTTGTTGTCTTGGGCTTATCCCGGACGAGCCCCCAATTTGTAGTAGTTTAAGTTGCTTGATGGCAACGAGTAACATTTATTTGATAAGTATGTTGGACTTAAAATTATAACAGCTCCAAGTTTTACAAGTATGTTTGTGACTAATTATATGCGTGTACGTCTGATGCGTGGCTGAACTGACAACTGACTATCTCTCTCTCTTGCTATCGGCTCTCTCAGAGCCGATTACTGCTCTATCCCGACGACACGACGAAAACACGACCGCTTCGTGTCTCTCTCTTTCCTTCGTTTCCTACACATATATGCCAGAATGAATTTCCAGTGAAGGGAGGGGAAGGGAATCTGTTACAGGGAAGCAATTCGTTCCAGGCCACATTGTGACTTCTTCCGACCAACCAGGACCGTGTCTAATACCTAGTTTCATATTAGTGCCAATTAATGTATGAATACCACAAGATAAATGAAACAGAGTCTTTATAGATGCCGAGCTGTGTCCGTTCCATGTCCAATGCCTGATTCCTAACTCACATGTCATGCGTTCATGTTCACTTTTCTGCCTTGTGGCTGGTGGCTGGTGACTGCTGGCTGGTAGCTGCACTTGTTTGGCTGCGGTTGGGGCTGCTGAAGATTGGCGATAAACTGCGAAACATGCTTACAAGAGGTTCGTTGGGTCTGCGTCTGAGAGACGAAAGCGAGACCGACTGCGAGTGCGAGTCAGAAAGACAGACCGAGTCCGAGCTCGAATCGGAGATGGAGCTGCAGATGTTGTACCCAAGACGAGTAGCTCTGACGAACGGACGGACGAACAGGCGGATTTGGCTGCGGTAGCCGTTTTACACTCATAAAATTAAATCAACAACAATTTTATAATTTGGCGCATTAAATCAACTGTGGGCTGGGGCTGGGCCCAATAGCCATCTCCATTCCATCTATGCTGCCCCTCAGCCCCAGAGATCCATAGCCAGAGCCAGAGCCGGAAAACATCCAAAATCACGTAGCGCATAATCGGGTGCGTGCAATCTTAATGGATAAATTAGTGGCCGAGCCGAGCTGCCCCTGCCCCTGTCCCTGTCCCTGCCTCGTCTCGGTTTCTGTTTATTCTTTTATCCACAATTGCCGGTGTCTGCGTGTGTGTGTGTGCCCTCGTTATGTCATAATCGCATCTTAACTTAACGGCCATCGTAATATAATAATCATTTATTAATTTGTCGGGCAACAGCTGCCAGGCCGATCCAGTACGTGCCCCAAATCTGTGGCAGGGAATCTCCATCTGGTTATTCTTATAAATTATATGTACAGCGGACACCTGAACAATTCCTCGATTCCTCAAATCGAGGGCATAATTATGCACAATTTAGCCAGGAAGTGCCAGGACTAATACCCTGAAAATTTGACATGGAGATGGAGGGAGTCCACTCTCGGCTCTCGACAGCCAACACGATGTTGATTTATTTCAATTAGAGCGACTTCCAGTGCCTAGAGATGACTGCCCCGGCTCAGGGGCCTTTAGTGGCTTCATAAAATGATCCCTGTTTCCATTCTTAGCCCAGTGCAATCCTCTCCAAAAGTGCATACCGCAGAGAACTGCTCTCCATTGGCTTTGGCTTCTGCCTCCCAGTCGCGCCCAGCAATTAACACCCGCGAATCGGGTTTGCTCCAATTTGGCGGAGCATTTTATTGCCAAGCTCCCCTCTCCCCAGCACTTAATGACGCGCCAAAGCGGAAGTGGCTCATCAGCCTCATGTTCGTTATCGCGCTCGCTGCTTCACACTTGTTCTTATTCGTTTCGTTTCCTCTCTCTCTTTCGCGCGCCCTTGCTCTATCACTCTGTGTGCATTCATTCATTTGATGATTCATTTTCTGTTCGCCCTCGATCGGTCTTTTGTACATAGGAATTTATAATTGTAACTCGTTCTGTATTATCTAGTAGAGCTTCCACCTCTCTCTCTCTCTCCCTCGCGCACTCTCTATCTATCTCTTTATAATCTGTGTATTCTTATCCCCGGCAGTATTCCTTAGACTCATCCTCACGTATACATTTTGCTCCGTTATGTGTTTATTTCATTTTAGTTTATTGTTTAATACTTCCAAAGATATATTTAGTTTTTAGTAGCGTGTGTTTGCTTCCGATCGATTTCAGTTTGATGTATGTGTAAGCAGCCACCATATCATGCCCGAGGGCTGCCCTAAGACTGTAATTTATTATTAACAAAACGAAGAAAAATAACGAAATAACAAAACGAAACAAGGCTATAACGAAAGGAAGAGAGAGGCCAACAATTGATTAATTTAGTTAGATTATTTAAATGAAACACAACGTTTGCTTCTCTGTGAGTGCACATGTCACAATTTCCGTCTGAAGGCCGGAATGGACAGCGATCGTTTTTAGCTAAAATACTAAAAGTATTAGCACAGAAATTTTCATTGAGGCAATCCCTTTGGGCACTGCTCTCAATTAAAACTCATCCCTTGGCTCATTTCGTTAACATATTATCCTTGCAGATCTAGGATCAGATCGAGTCTAGGATCACATCAATCGCGTTTATTCGATAATGTTTATTTATGTAATACATCTAATGCAATTTTTATACATACATCATAGCCTTTAGTTTATTATACCCGATACTCAAAATGAGTATTGGAGTATATTAGATTTGTGGTGAAAATGGATGTGTGTAACGTCCAGAAGGAATCGTTTCCGACCCCATAAAGTATATATATTCTTGATCAGCATCAATAGCCGAGTCGATTGAGCCCTGTCTGTCTGTCCGTCCGTCCGTCTGTCCGTCTGTCCGTCCCCTTCAGCGCCTAGTGCTCAAAGACTATAAGAGCTAGAGCAACGATGTTTTGGATCCAGACTTCTGTGATATGTCACTGCTACAAAAATATTTCAAAACTTCGCCCCGCCCACTTCCGCCCCCACAAAGGACGAAAATCTGTGGAATCCACATTTTTAAAGATACGATAAAACAAAAAAAGCAGAATCGTAGAGGTTTACTATATGTTCTAGAGTGTAAAATCTCCATCAGATCGTATAATTATTATAGCCAGAACCAAGAAAACAATTTCATTCTTTCTCGCTATGTCTCTCTCTAACACACAGGTCTCATGGTCGGTTTTGCCAATTGCAAAATATGAGTTCAAGGATCTCAGAACCTATAAGAGCCAGAGCAACCAAATTTGGTATCCACACTCCTGTGATATCGGACCTTGACCGTTTCGTGTCCAAATTTCGCCACACCCCCTTCCGCCCCCGCAAAGGACGAAAATCTGGGGTATCCACAAATCTCAGAGACTATTAAGGCTAGAGTAACCAAATTTGGTATCCGCACTTCTGTTAGATCTCACTATAAAACGTATATCTCAGAATTTCGCCTCCCCCCTTCCGCCCCCACAAAAGACGAAAATCTGTTTCATCCACAATATTGCAGATTCGAGAAAACTAAAAACGCAGAATCATAGATAACGACCACATCTATCAGATTGCTGAATCTGGATCAGATCGGATAATTTTTGTAGCCAAAAGCAAGAAATCAATTTGCAGTGGCTACGCAGCGCCCGACGTCACGCTCAGACTGATTTTCTGTCTCTCTCGCACGCACTCTTTGTCGTGTCGTTTAATATTAGCAGCGTCTGCCGGAGGAGAGCCATACTGACTAAGTATCGGGTATAACTGTAGAGTTGCGGTGTCCGCAGCAACTCACAACGTTCCCCCTCGTTATTTATATTTTTGCGCTGGCTTGGTTGTGCTGCCGACTGCCACCTGTTGCCTCCGCCTGCATATGCGTGTTTGTCTGTGTGCCTGTGCAACATGCGGCGCGTGATTAATGTGCCAAATTGCAAAGTGCAGCACAGCGCCTAACTGTCAATCAAAAAGCTCCGAAATCCGCACTTGACCTCGACAGAAACGTTCGACAGATCGATGAATTTCCTTCGTTACGCGATCGCACAGATACAGTATCTTTTCGGCACACGAATGGAATTCAAATGGAACACCAGAATCGAAATAAGAGCAAGACTCTGAGTGTTTTTATTATGCTGCTTCTGCAATATATTTACTTTCTATGGGAACTATGGCAGGGACGAAGGGCGGAGGGGCAGCGACTGAAGCAGAGGCGGTGGCAAAGGCGAAGGCGTCACATCTCGCGGCATCAGCGTCGCCTCTCGCTCTCGCACTTGGAGATTGCAAAGATTAAACGGCAACCGCCTGTTGGCATCCTGTGCTGTGGCAGCAACCGCAACGGGGGCACACCTTCCCCACCTGGGACTGCGATTGTGGCTGGGATCACAAGCGGACCGCAAGCCCAAAGCAGTCAAAGAGCTTGCTTTATCTTGTGGTCTACTGTTCAATGCTCGAGTGGGGGCTTATCGGGATGGTTCGGCGGACCTCGAGCTTAAACAGCTGACAGCTCCGCTGACAGTTGCATTTGAATCAGGCTTCCAGCAGCTACTGGAAATTACAATTTACAATTAATTGAACTACATTATCAATCAGTATAAGCTGATCAGCTGATCAGCGGGGCGAGGGGCTGCGACTTCTAGCTGAAGCCACAGCCCGCGGCCAAACCCAAATCCAAACTCCAACCCAAATAAAGCGCAGCTGTCACACCTTCATCAATCCCGTTTCCGTCTGTTCACCGCTTTTCGCTGGCTGGATCTGACTCATCAGAGCCGACTCCTGGGGGATTGGGATTGTCACTCCGCCCGGCTCGGCTCGGCTTCATTAATTTGCTTCAATGATTCCGCATTGATCGACTGCCGGATAAATAATACTTCAAGTGAGATTTCCAAGGAAATACGTTTCGAATAAATTCAGTTCTTTGCTCGCCTAGGCTTGAGACCGCCTCAAGGAAGTGCAGAAGGGGCAGGAGGGGACATGAGCATGGACACACCCGAACATGCTCCAAAAAAGTTATTTAACCTGTAAAAAGCGTTCTGAGCAGTGATCGGCGATCACTAGATCGCTTAATAAGCAGCCTAGCTGTCTGCTGCCTGCTCTTCCCAGTCCAGCTCCGTCCTGTTCTGCGGCTCTCTGCGATCGGGCTCCTTTGTGGATGCCCGACTCTGCCTTCGCACTGGCTCTGGAACAGGCTGTGGCATACAAATCTACACCGTTTTAAGCACAAATAGCCGCTGGGCATGCGCCCGATATGCGTTCAACTCACTGAACTTGCCACGACTCTCTGATCCGGCTTGTGCTCTGCCTCCGCCCAAGCTTCTGCGGCTGCTACTTCTGCTGCTGCTGCTGCTGCCGCTGCGGCTGCTCCACCTACTTCAACTCCGACATCTCCGACTGTTATTGTTTCGCTCTGCCCATGCCCCTGCCTCTGCCTCTGCTTCAGCCCCGCGACTGGCAAACATATATATTATTTAAATTTGTAAACGATTGATCGTCCTCCGCCCTGAGTGTGTGCCTGAACCTGCCCCCCCTGCCACCCTGCACCTCCTGGTGCTCCCTGTCGCGTTTGCTGGCTCTGCTTTCCTTCGTTCCGATCTGTGGCATCGTGATAGTTTGAGGTATTTAGAGCTGGCTGCTTTATTGCTCAGGAGGAACCCGGCTCGAACCCGGGCACCCTCTCCAGGCTGAGGGCGTGTTCGGATCTGCTCTTTCCAGCGGTTGCACTGTACGTTCTTTGTGGCTTATAACAAAATGATTATTTTTTGCATATTGAGTGAAATTTGCATAAACGAGAAGGCCAAGAAAGCTGCAGCTTGCGAAAAAAGCCAACTTATTTTGCTTTCTGAAAAGAAACGATTTGATTGAGTTGACTGCTCTAAAATTATGCATCTCATCGAACCAAGGCCGGCGGAGTGGGAGTCGTCGACTTACATAAGTAAAACATTTCGAAAAAATGAAAGTAATCGCCTTTTTATAAGCTAGAAGAGGATTGGAGTAGAGAGACGAGTAACCCCACTGGACAGGGACAGTGGAGAAAAGTACCTAAAAGCCAATTTCATCCTGGCGATCATGGCGATTCCAATGAGAATTCCTGCAGTTCAAACACAGACCAACCATGAATTTCCAATACCTTCCGAATACTCCCAATGGATAAAATATCTATCAAGAGTAGTGAATAGATCGAAGGGAGTCGGTAGAGGCACTATATCGATTGCTTAACAGCGGAGTCTTTGGTAAGTTGGAGCTAGTCCCTGGCTTAAGGTGAAGGTTCAGTTATGCAAAGCATCTGGCGATCTTTTGACACTTCTCCCGTAACGATGGTTCGGATTTTGGGTTTTCGTTGGGTGTACAATGAAGAGAAATAGCATTTGTAATTTGTTGCATGTGTCAATTCCCAAAAGGGTCTCCTATGCCTGCTCTCCCCTTATTTACTACTCTTCGTATTTACCCACGCTCATTTATCGCTTAGAATATCAATCATTAACATAAGAACAGAGTCACTTCCTTGGAACGATAGCGTTTCGGGTGCTTACCCCAGACCCAGAGCCAGACCCAGACCCAGCCCCTGCCATAGCCCCTGCCTGCCAGTCCCTTTCAGTGCGTTCGTTTGGGTTGAACGATGAGCGCTAAAGAAATTAAAATTGAAAATTCCTTTATTTCAATATTTTGACAGTGACTTGACAGCGCCTCGTTAAGCAGGAATAAAATAATCTCGAGCCCGGACACGCACTCGCCTCGAAGAATGGGGAGCCATGAAACCATTAAACGAAACGCTGCTCGTTGTCTTTGTGACCAGCCCCAGTTCCAGATCCAGTGACTGCCACTGCCACTGACCCTGCCCTGCCCTGCCCTGCGCTGCCCCAAGTCTGGTTATCTGGGCTGTGCCAGAAAATGTGGCAAGTGCCTGCTACAGAGGTTGAGTGGCTGAACCTGAACTTGTTACACTTTCTTTCACCACTCCACCTCCACTCTCTAGAAACTTTCTTTGTCGTTCTGGTCTGCACCGTCTTTCCATTCGCCCCTCTGCCGCCGGGCACTGGCAATGGCAATGGCAATGGAAATGGAAATGGGTACAAGACCGGCGACAATTGCCATGCGCCAATGCAAATTGGCGATAAGTGCACTTGACTCTCATATAAATTAATATTAATTATGCCACTGATTAGCCAAGCTCACATTCCAGGCAGACAAATAAGCCCACAGACGATGTATAGCCTGCTACTGAATCCAGTTCCCAGTTCCAGTTCCATCAGCTGAGCGGATCGGAACGGAACGGAGCGGAGCGTAGCTGGCTTGCAAATAGATTTTGGTGTAAATCATTTGAATGCCTTGAAAGCGCCAATTGAATTTACGTGTTGAATGCAGAGAGGCTCCAGCCACAGCTACAGCTCAACGATGGGTGAATGCTCTCTAACCATTATTTAATGATAACGAATAACAGGCCAGAATGAACTCTGAAATCGATACAAAACCTAATATTTGGCCTCCTATTTCGAATCGATACCTAATAGATGTTTTCGGATGATTTTCAATTTCGGTTAAGCGCTGAAGACCAAATGGAAGCCCACAGGAGAGCGGCTTCCTCTCATGCCCTGCCACTGCCACCGCCTCAGACGGGCCCCATACGCTCTCTGCACAGACTGCCTTAACTGCTGCCACTGCCACACAGCTGTGGCTCGCTGCAACTGCGATTTGGCTTGTAAGTTTGCTTGTTCGACTAAATGCCGACTGGCCGACGGACCATAGCTGCTGTCCGTCTTTGGATGCAGCTCGCATTCATTCAATTGCGTTTGACAGGCGTTTGGCCATACAAATTATGCCACAACAGCTCGGGCCGCAATTTGCATTCACATTTGCTCCGCCTTTGAGGGGAACTGCGCGGAGGGGAGCGTAGCAGAGCGGACATTGGCTCAAATGTATGACAACTTATCGCCCTGGCATTTGACTCGGCTCAGAGCCAGGGGGCAGACGGAAATGGGAAAGCTCTAAGTATATAAATAGATCGGCTGCCAGACCCCAGACATGTGGCGCCGTCCCTGATATCTGGCGATGACGGCGGCGGTGACGGTGACTCTGACGCAACTACGGCCACGACCACGACTGCACGAGTTCGGTTTCGCTTACTGGCGGACAGGACAGACAGACAGACAGCCGAACGGAAAGAGTTTCCTCCGACCAGACGAAATTTGTCAAAGTCGATTTCAAAGAAGTTTGTCAAAAGCGGATGCAAGTGAAATCGATACCCGCGCTCCATTTTCAGGGCCAGGGCCAGGGCCTCGACAAGCATAATACAAATACAAATAAATATTATAATAGAAGGCACGGAGGAGAAGGTGGCGGCTGGCAGGGAAAGGTGTGAAAAGGTCGTCGTGCCGTGTTGAGCTGACAATCTCCGAGAGATCTGCGATCCTCAAGGAGCACAAGCTGATGCCAGTCTGAGATGTTGTGAAGGCACAGAGGTCTGTATAGTTCGAAGTGATAGACAAACCCCAGCATTAGTTGATTTTGTCATACATTCAATCGATCTGTTATCGTTCCTGTAGCAAAACATTCGCAGTTATCGAGAGGGTGGAAGGCCAAGCCGACCTGTCTTCTTCTTCTTCTTGGGGAACCCTGGCCCTGCATTCGCAGACCGTACTCGCAGTTCGCTGCTCGATCGGGTCTCGGTCTCGGTCTCGCTCATCTAATCTGTTTGGTGTTAAGTCCAGGAGAGCATGTGTAATTCGATTTTTTACATGCGAGTGGCTTCAAAACGCTTGGGTAGGGGGGTAGGGTAGGGACAGGGGAATCGAATTAATTAAATGGAAGTCAATGTGGCATGTTGGCGGTTTATTGAAGCGAGTTGCAGGCTACGCCTCGAAATGCAACGAGTTGAATGGTAGAAGGGAGATGGGGTTGGAGTGGGGGCATTGGGGGAGTTTCTTGTGCTTGGCAGCGCCGACCTGTCTCGCTCCCCTGTCCATCCTCCCCTGGATGGATGATGAAGGCGTCGTCTTGGTTGTTTTGGAAGATGCGTTTCACTCATATCCGGTTAAATATTCACACCTCAACTCAACTCCACTCCACTCCACTCAGCTCTGCTTGGCTCGGATCGGATCGGCTCGGCCGTTCCCCAAAAACCCGATCACGATGGGAATCAGAATGATGGGGATGGGGATGGAGACGATAGCCCCGACCAGTCGTATGCTAAATTGCACTTTCCTCTTGCCCCACCTTCGGGTCCCCTTCCACTCCATTTTGTTGCTGGTGGCGTATTAAGTTTCAAGCCGCACAGCGTCGGGGGAGCCGACGGCAAGCAAATGCCAGAAATCTTGCAGATTTGCGGCGTAAAATTATGAAAATTATGTCTGACACATCCTGCTGTCTGCTTAAGGTCTTTGTTTATCCTGGCTAAGCGGCAAAAAAGGAAGCGCCTCCAACACTCCAAACATGCCACAGACAGGTAATGGCGACAACAACAGCAACACCGAACCGAACTCAAACCCAAACCGAAACCGGTGTTATTTCCATAAGTTGCGCTGCTCGTGTCCGATTCCTTTGTGCGACAAAGTTTGCTGCCTGAGTCTTTCGTTTATGGATTTGTTGGGTCGCTCCCTGGGGATACTTCTGGTCGGATAATTGAAAGTGAAAAGCAGCAACAGCTATAGGCAGGGCCAGTATTCACACAAAAGTGTACTCATAATTTAGATTCGTATAATGGTATGGATTTTGCTTAGTCAAAAAGTATGCCATTTTGCAATAGATTAACCTTAGAATAGTTTTCGGAAGAAATCATCGGTGATGCATATACGGATTGAATCTCTGCGAGTATCAAATTTATCCATTAACCGCTCTCCTTCGGTAGTGCTCTTTGCGAATCACAAACCCAAATCGCGCTCTCCCCTCTCTGCAACCCTCGTTCATTTCATGGCCATCATCGACTGCGCCCAGCTTGTTGTTTTGGCCTTGCCTGGATCGCCATAGCCACAGCTAATTGAGTCATGGAATCCGAGTCTGAGTTCGATTACAAGTCCGCGCCAGAGCCAGAGCGGGAGGAACAACAAACACAAATTAACCACAATAAAAGTTTCGCATTAGCGAGGGACAGTCCACCCAACCACTCAGACGGAACCGAATGGAAAACGAGCAAAATTAAAAATCAGCAAACGAGCTGGGCACAAATAAAAGCAATTAGGTGGCAGGTACCACAGCACAGAGCAGAGTCTCCACCAGAATGCGATCTGGTGACTGCAGCGATGTCGTGAGAGAGCGAGCCTGCCTCGGTCTGCGTCTGCCCCATCACGGTCTGGGAATCTGGCTGAGTCTGGGTTCAGATTTGTCATTGTTAGACGGGTTTTCGGGTGCCAGAGCTGGCGAATCGCTCGCACGCGGATATGGATCACGGATCAAAGCGGTGGCAGACATGCGGCGAAATGGTCATCAAACAGATGGGCCGACCAGCCCCGGACCACCCACTGACTGGGCCTTGCTCGAGCCGATCCTAAGTTGCCGTTGCCGTTGCAGTTGCAGCTGCAATCGGCATCAAAAGTGTTGCAATGAGGCATTTACAATAGCAAACGAGTTAGTTACCACTGCGAGCGGCTCCAGCCGCTCAAACACATGCCCCGACCTTATAGAGGAGCCACTGCCTGACAGCCAGACCAGGCTGACATCTCCAGACGGGGAAGCAGCAGAGAGCGCAGTGGGGACCGCACCGGAGTGGAGCACCGAGTGGAGTGGAGTGCAACTTTGCCAATCTGCCGCATTGATCGAGCAACCGATCTGCGATTGCGATTGGTCTTCGACTGAGCCTGCTCCTCTGCGGCAGCTTCTTGTGGCAACTTTGCCTTCCTTACACATTGCACATCACTCCTCCCCTCTCTCTCCCACTCCCTCTCCTTTCATGCTTTACTTTTTCGTTGTTGTCTTGCGCCTGCGCCTCTGCCTGTGCCTCTGCCTGTGCCTGCGCCTGCGCAATTTAATATCGTTGCCAGAGCCAGAGCCAGTGCAAGTGCCAGTGCCTCAGCCAGTGCCAGAGTCAAGTCAGCCGGCAAGCCGTGTCCAGCATCTGCATCTGCATAGTTTGCCTCAGACTTCAAGAAGATCAGGCACTGAGAGAAATGCACTGCACCCCAACCAAATCAAACGACAAATCGCTCACTAACTGAAATACTCCACTTCACTATATTATCCGACACATTGGCTATAAGGAAACATTGATCTATAGACCTGTTTCCTCCAGTTTCTTGCCGATCTAATCGCAGTTTGAAGATAATTTGGAGTGAATCAGTAGCCAAATGTTTCCACAGTGTAGTCGCACGTCAAGTGGCGGCTGCAACTTGTTGCTGCTGTTGCTGTTGCCGTTGCCGGTGCCGGTGCTGCTGCCACTTTCCGGCCTTGGTGCCCTCCTCTGTGGCAGCTTGGCTTACGTATTCGCATTCGCATTCGAATACGTATTTCGTATTTTATTTAATTGATTTTTCTGCACCGCACATGCATCGGCCATAAATTCATTTATTTATTTAGCGCTCGCCATCGACACTGCCCCTTCCCATGGATCGGGCGTGGGGCGCGATGGGGACCGCCTGGGTCTGGGCTCTGGTGTGGTGTGGTGTGGGGTGGTGAGCGGGGCGCCTGCGATCGGAGTGGATTGCCGATGAACTAATCGTGCTTAACACCATTCCTGGCATTTTGTGGCAATGCCACAGCTCCTAGAGAAGATATGTAACTACACGGCGACAGGGGAGCGGGCGCAGCGGAAGCACTTAGCATTTGTGTATTGTGAGCCATGTGGCAGGCCCAGTGGCATGATCTTGTATGCATGCGTCATTATCTCGCCTGCATCATTAATAAAGCCACAGGCACGGCCACGAGAGAATCAAAACAAAGGTTCCACCGAAACCGCAAAAATAATAATGCGAATTTCCAACAGGAACGATCAGCAAAATGATTCGCAACGCCACCTCCTCCTCCTCCTCCTCCACCTCCACCATGCCCCAGCTCATTTTGTGAACGGATCTTTGGTCAAGGTCAAGGCTGCCTCCGATACCGATACCGATTCGCGGCCGAATCCGATGCCGCTCCGAGCAAAGGTGATAAATGAAGTGTCTCTGCGCAAAATACCCACAAATCACATGGAAGTCTCAGTCCCCGTCACAGTCCCAGTCCCAGTCCCTGTCCAGTCACCATCCCAGTTTCAGTCCCGGTTGGCGTTGCCGTTGCCGTCGCCCAAGTTCAAGTTCATCTCGAATGCAAAACACACACGAAATATTGAATATCAGTAAAAGGCATTTTAATATACTCAGTGCCAGAGAGTGGCTTCTGGAGAGTGAAGATTTGAATAAAACATAATTTCTGATATACAAAAAAACACGGCTATTAGGTGAATGGGTATGAGTCTATATCTTAACGATATCTTAGGGCTAAAAGTGTACAAATCTTGATTACATTTCTGCCCATTTAGCCATCTGTTTTCAAGGACGATTGCATTAATTTTTGCATCTAGTTTTTAGACCTAAAGACCATTTATTACTTGGGCAGAATCGTGTATAAATCTATTAAAAAAGGGATAGCTATCTACCTCTCTTTCTCTCTCTCTCTTAGTTCCCTCTGCATTCTCTACTCTTGAATTCGAGCTCCAAAAAAAAGTCCCTTTAAGGTATTTCAAATACCAAAAGTATCGCTTCATTTACTAATAAGAAGCCTTCCACAGTCTATGTTTCCTTTGTCAACTTGGGTAAATAATATATATACCAATGTAGGGATAGAGAGAGGAAAACAGAGCAACGGAGAGACAGACGGACATGCAGAAAAAACAATCGAGAGAAAAAGAGAGACAGACGAAAAAATTCCGACTTAAGTGCTTTTAATTATCCACAAGAATTCCTTGGTATTCTGAGTTTGGTATCCTTGTTTGTCATCATCGTCATAATTGGGCTGTGCTTGGGGCTTGGCCTGGCCTGGACGGACTGCTCGTGTTTTGTGGTCGTGGTCTTGGTCTTGGTCGCCGATCTCCAGTCTCCAGTCTACGGTCTCCGGTCTTGGGTCTTAAAATTACAGGCGCGTTTTTATGTCGGCGATTCAGAGTTTTTGCTGTCTGTCGCCGCTGTCCCTGCTCCTCCCTGTCCGGGACCTTCTGATCGGCCGAGGTTCGGGGTGCCAGGCAGCCATAAAAGGGTAATAGCAAAGCGATATCTCCGGGCAGGGGAACAGCTGCGGTTCGACGAATGTGCCCACATTCGCGTATGAGGAATACACATGAGAATATTCATATTTCAACTGAAAGGGAAAGTCGGAGCTGCTTTCTGTGCACCCACACACGCAAAGCAAGCCCCTCTGACGCATCGCCTTCCATCGGTCGGAGCAACGGCGATGCCTTGGGGAATTTGCTAATTCGCTGCCTCCTGCCTGGCTGCTCCTCCAGTTGCCAGCGACATCAACCGGCGGCATCAGTAGCGGCAGGCACATACAGTGCGTACTTCCTGGAAACCTATCTAAGACGCACACACTCGCAGAGCCATGGACAATTATGATCCGCCGTTAGAGGCAGCTTCTCCTCCTCCTGCCGCCTTCCATGTCACAGAAGCATGCAGCAGGCGGCTGCTGTGGCTGCTGTGGATGCTTCTGCTGCTGCCGCTTATCGGTTTTCGATTTGAGTTTGGAGCTTTCTCAAGAGAAATGCCAGTGGAAGATGTCGGTCCGCTGTTGGTGCCATGCCGCACCAGGAGATCAAGTTGATTGAAGTGCCTTTCGAAACGGAATACAAACGTACATAGAACCCCGAAGGAAGGAAGATCAAACACAATGTGAAGGGATGCAACGAAAATATTGTCTTTGGGCCTGGACTAAGGGGCAACAGGGTCCTTTCAGCGCCCTAAAACTGTGCGAGACGCAAAACTTCATTGGCCCGCAGGCCACAAGGAGCAGTGCGGCTCATAGGCGATGCCACAGCAAGAGCACACACTGCCAAGTGGCAATGCTCGACACGAGGATGTTGGATGTTGCTTGGCTGTGGAGGATGCTAGACGTAGGACTGAGAATCGAGGACAGAGGAAGGACTGGACGGCCCATGGAACGTGGCCCCCAGCCAAGTTGTGCCAAGTCAGCGTGATCTGCGCAAAGTGACGAGTTTTTAATGAATTTGTTTAACTCAGGTCAGGCCCTGGCACCTAGTATGAGCCATCCATGCCACAGACAGTGCCTCAGTCCTAGTCCCAGTCCCAGTCTCACTGACTCTGGCTCTGACATTTCACAGTGGTTCAGAGATACTGAGTCCTGAAGATAGATTCCAAAACCAATCTGTGCAGCTTTTTCTCAGTCACTCAGCCCCGAGCACCACTGTGCGGGACGACTGTCTCTTGTTTTGTTTGAGTATACGTGGAACCCATCCATGTTGATGGCGCGACGGCAGTTGGCAGTCGCCGCCGTCGAGGTCGCTGCTGCAGTCCGCGGTCCTCGGGACCGGCAAGTGCCTGGCAGTGGCGTTGATGTGGATGTGGATATGGATGTGGATGTGGATGTGGATGATGCTGGTGCTCAAGTGCGGCGTGGACTAGGATCTGTGTGTAAGCGCTGACGGCCCGTGACGATGTCTCATAGTGCACTCCTTGCTCTGGCTGCTGGCTGCAGTGAGTTCCTGCCTCTTGAGGTCATCAGCTACGACGCCAGCGTCTAAGTCTAGGATGAGTGGTCTGGAATCCAGCAGAGCAAACAAAGGCACTGAACACTTGAGATCCCTCCAGTTTTCGACTGTCCAGCCAGAGTCGAGCTCTGAGTGGTGCTGGTGCTGGTGCTGGTGCTGGGGCAGGGGACGGGTACAGTAGGCAAGAAAAGGGTGAGGGTCTCATGTCCTTCACCGTTCACTTTCGTTGACCAGCGGCAATGTCCACGGATACGTTTGCCTCGTTTTTGCCGCCCTGCTTTCCGTGTGCTGTGTGCTCTGTGCTCTGTGCTCCTCTTGTGTCCGACAAAATGTTCCAAATTGTTGCGCACTGCAGGCATGCCAGGAATTTGCGCTTAACAAACTTTGCGAAATGCTTCCACCCCAGTGGTTTGCTTTTCGGCGGTTCGCCTGGTGGTTGCTGGCCGTTGGGTTTTTGCCTGAAATTTATACGCGGCCGGCAAATAATTAAAACGAGAGCTGAGCCCGCGGAAAGTGTCTCTTTCGTTTCCCACAACGAAAGCAAAGACTTAGACAACGAACTCTCTCTTGAACTGCCGTCGAGCATCGTCCGTCAACGGGAATAGCCGCACCACATTAGATCATTTTTCAATGGCTCAACTTTCTGTCAGATATTTGTTTAATTCGATTAACCTCTGGGGCTGGCGCTGTCCGAACTATAACAGCCACAGCCGGGCTCCGTTCCCACCGTATTGGCAACAGTACGAGGATCTATGTATGTGTTAGAGGCTGAGCCCCGTTCGAAGTGAAGGACAAAGCCCAAGCCCCCCAACAACTTTCAATTTATCATCAAAGCAGACATTAGTTTTACACAAATCCAAACGAACGCATCACAAAGACAGAGCCACAGCCAGAGCCACCCGGCTGATTTCATGCCCGAAACGAGCCACAAAAATTAGTGTTAATTAATTTGACTTATACTGACGATTTCAACAGGCACATTACTGCGGGGCATATGGCAAAAAGCAACAACGACATCCACATCGAAATCGACAACGGCCACAGCTCAACGAATAAAAAAACAACAAATGAGAGCCCGACCAACTCCGAAGCATGATGCAATTATACATGCAATTATATATATAATTGCATCATGCTCCGAAGAGCGAAATCCCGAAACGATGATGGCGCTTGGCGGGGAGGGAGAGGAGACAAATATTTTACTGTGTTTCCAATCAAAACCGAATCCGACTTAAAAGCTTTTCAAATACACATCAAAAGCTGTGGTTCGCCTAATCAGTCCGTGTATTGTGTGCGTGTGTGCGGAATGGACTCGAATTGATTAAAACACACAAAATTTTATGTTTATTTATTGGCAGACAAAAGAGACGTAACCCATAACCCCCAGCCCCAACCCCAACCCCAAGCCCCTGTGCCAATACCGATCAGTTCTTTTTTGATCTCCGCAGACAGACGCGACGCTGAGTATTAATGCAGCAAATTCAATTAGGCTCGAACATGCTCTCACTTTATGAAATTTAACTGCACCCGAAAAATCGTGAGGCAAATTCTGAGTCAAACCTGGTTCCTCTCTCGGTCTTCCTTTCTCTCTCTGTCTCTCCCTCTCTCTCTTCTGATCACTCTCTCACGCAGACACAGAAGAATGCAGCGGCCGCAAGTTGATATGGTCTTCGTTTCGCCGTCGCTTCGCCTTCGGACCACAGATCCGATCCGATCCCATAATCCAGCTCCAAGTCCGACTCGAACGACTCCAGCGACGCGACCCATTCCGTTTCCAACGAACATTCGAGCCTCTGTCCTTGTTGGAATAAGCCTATTCCCACATTCAAATAATAAAATTAAATACTATTAAATAATACTATCGATATATTAAGTATTATTATGTAAAGTTAGTCTGGTCACACTTGAAGTGTCCACTTCCTTTTTCTTTTCTGATCTCGAATCGAATGTACGTGGTACCGGTGTTGCAGTGAAAAAGTAATCAAGAAATACATAAATAATCTTTAAAGAAAAATATAACTTGGTACTGTCATTCGCTTACTAATTGTCATAGCTAGTTATCCAATAGGTTATGGGCCCAGTCCACGCCAATTTAAATAAATTAAATTAATAACAAATAGTTGTGAAATTAGTTCCGCGTGCGTTCTTGTGTAGTTTTTTTTTTTTTGTAGTGTGTGTGTGTATAATATATACATACATACATAGAAAATGGAAAGAAATAAGCAACATATTTAGCCAGGCTCCGTTTTTCACATTCACAAAAGTTTTCCGATTTACTTTTGAATACACATAAATTGGGGCTCCCGTTTTCACATTCCGCAAGATTTATTCGTTATCAAAACGAAAACATTTTCGTTGACGAAAATAAAAATAAACGGCTTTTTATCCAACGAAACGAACCTTCATTGCAAACGGAATAAAAATAGATAACTTATTGATGTATTAACATAAACTTGACACCTATATCAGGGTAATATACTTTTTGCTTTCTTTATAAATAATTTTATTTTAACCCAACCATGAATTTGGCTCGGAAACAAATTTGTGCAACAACAGTTTTCGTTTTGGTGCAAACAGCAAAAAACTGTGAAAACTGGAGAACCTTAAAACAAAAACGAAACGTTTTGACTGAAAACGTAATCCGCAAAAGTAAATGAAAAACGGAGCCCTTCTGATTAAGCCTTTTTGTGGCGAGAAATATTCTATATGGAAATTTAGAATCAGAGCTTTGTTTGCTGAATTAGAGGTGCTCCAAGTAGTCGATAACATAATGCCTAACGAAGTAGATGATAATTGGAAAAAGGCAGAGCGATGTGCGAAGAGCATTTTAATTCCATATTTAGGCGACGAATTTCTAAACTTCGCGGCAGGCGACATTTCGGCACGTGATATCCTAAAGAATTTAGACGCCATATATGAGCGTAGAAGCCTTGCGTCGCAATTAGCTGCACGTAAACGTTTAATAACACTCAAACTCTCAAGTGAAATGACACTTTCTAGTCATTTTGTTATTTTTGATGAAACAGTGAGTGAGTTGTTAGGGGCGGGCGCTAAAATGGATGAGATGGACAAAGTGGCACATTTGCTGCAGACTCTACCTTCAACCTATAATGGTGTCATCAAGGGCAATCGAAACTTTGTCAGATGAAACTCTATCATTAGCGTTTGTAAAAAATAAATTGTTCGACTACGAGACCAAATTAAGAAATGAAAGTACTGATACAAGTAGTAAAGTCATGAAGGCAGTTGTAAGAAATAATAACAATTTTAATAATCGTAAAACGTTTGGATCTAGAAACACACGGCAAAAGATATTATTTAAGGGAAAAGCTAGAAGTAACATTAAATGCCATCACTGTGGCAAAGAAGGGCACATGAAAAAAGACTGTTACCAGTTTATAAGGTTAAATCAAAATAAAGAAAATTATAAACATAATAAACAAGCTCAGCTTGCAGCATCGAGCCACGGGTTCGCATTTATGATGCGGAAAATGACAAAGAGTGATCAAATAAATAATGAACTCGGTTTTATACTCGATTCTGGTGCAACGGATCATTTGATCAATGATGCCTCGCTGTACGCCGATTGCATCGAATTGGAGCAGCCAATTAAAATCGCTGTGGCAAAAGAAGGCGAGTTATTATATGCCACTAAGCGTGGAATTGTGCGGCTGCACAATGGACACAATATCACACTAGAGGATGTGCTCTACTGCAAGGAGGCAGCAGGAAACCTCATGTCTGTCAAGCGTCTGCAACAGGCAGGGATGTCAATTAAGTTTGACTGTGGTGGTGTCTCCATATCAAAAAATGGAGTAATTGTTGTTAAACATACAGGTATGTTGGATATACCTGTAGTCAAATTCCAAGCATACAGTGTAGATGCTACGAACAAAAATAATTATCGATTATGGCATGAGAGGTTGGGGCATATAAGCAATGCAAAATTGCTTGAAATAAAGAATAATAATTTATTTAATGACAGTAATCTTCTTGTTAATTTAAAAATATCAGATGAAGTTTGTGAGTCATGTTTAAATGGGAAACAGGCTAGGTTGCCATTTAAGCAATCTAAAGATAAAAGTTATATAAAACGACCCTTGTTTGTAATACATTCAGATGTATGTGGCCCCATTAAACCAGTTACACTAGACGATAAAAATTATTTTGTGATCTTCGTAGATCAACTTACACATTATTGTGTAACCTATTTGTTAAATCAGATGTATTCAATGTATTTAAAGATTTTGTAGCAAAGAGCGAGGCTCATTTTAATTTCAAGATTGTCAATTTGTACATTGACAACGGTAGAGAATACCTGTGGAAAGAAATGCGTGAGTTCTGCGTTAATAAAGGAATAAGTTATCATTTGACAGTGCCACACACACTTCAGTTGAATGGTGTTTCGGAGCGAATGATAAGAACCATTACAGAGAAAGCTCGTGCTATGGTAAATGGTGCAAAATTAGACAAAAGTTTTTTTGGTGAAGCTGTGCTAACTGCAACATATCTAATCAACAGAATTCCAAGCAAAGCACTTGGTGATTGTAAAATGACCCCATATGAGCTGTGGCACAATAGAAAGCCCAATTTAAAGTTTTTAAGAGTGTTCGGTTCAACCGTGTATGTGCACAACAAAATTAAAAAAAGGTAAATTTGATGAGAAATCATTAAAAGCTATCTTGATAGGGTATGAACAAAATGGACTCAAATTGTGGGATGTCATTAAAGGAAAAGTTATTGTTGCAAGAGATGTTGTCGTAGACGAGACTAATATGCTTTATTCTAGAGAAGTAAAATTTGAAACAGATTTCCCGAAAGAGAGTAAGGAAAGAAGTCAACAAGAATTCCTGAATGAGAGTAAGGAATCTGATCAGCTTAATTTCCCGAATGATAGTACGGAATGTGGAATCCTGAATGAGAGTAAGGAATTTGATTAGTTTTATCTCCCGAATGATAGTACGGAATGTGGAATCCTGAATTAGAGTAAGGAATGTGATCAGTTTAATTTCCCGAATGAAAGTACGGAATGTGAAATCCTGAATGAAAGTAAGGAATGCGAAAAGCTGAATTTTTTGTATGAAAGTAGGAAAAGAAAAACTGATTTCCTGAATGATAGTAAGGAATTATATATCCCTTATGAGAGTAAGGATTGTGAAAAAGCTGATCAGCCAGATAATTGTCGTGAAGAAAATAAGGATACTAATATAATTAGTAGAAAAAGTGAGAGGTTAAAGTCTAAGCCGAAGGTGTCTTATAAAGAACATGATAAAAGCTTTAACAAATTTATATTAAATGCCCATATAATGTTTGATGAAGTTCCAAATTCTTTTGATGAAATAAATTTTAGGAATGATAAATCTGATTGGGAGGAGGCAATAAATACAGAGCTAAATTCCCATGAAATTAATAACACCTGGACAATTATAAAGAAGCCAGAAAACAAAAATATTGTAGACAGTAGATGGGTATTTTCCATTAAATATAATGAACTAGGAGTCCCAATAAAATACAAAGCTAGACTGGTTGTAGGAGGATTTACTCAAAAGTACCAAGTAGACTATGAAGAAAAATTTGCTCCCGTTGCTAGAATTGCCAGTTTTAGGTTCGTACTATCATTGGCAGTCCAGTTTAATTTGAAAGTCCATCAGATGGATGTTAAAACAGCTTTCCTCAATGGTACATTAAGTGAGGAGATATATACGCGGCCTCCTCAGGGCGTATCATGCGGTGCTGGGCATGTATGCAAACTGAACAAAGCCATTTATGGGCTCAAACAAGCAGCTAGATGCTGGTTTCAAGTATTTGAGCAAGCATTGAAAGAATTCGATTTTGTAAACTCTCCCGTGGATCGTTGCATATATATTCTTGATAGAGGTGACATAAAGAAAAACATATATGTATTATTATATGTTGATGATGTAGTAATAGCGACAAGGGATATGGATAGAATGAATAATTTCAAAAAGTATTTAAGCGAAAGATTTAGAATGACTGACTTAAATGAGATAAAACATTTTATCGGTATCAGAGTAGAAATGTTTGAAGACAAAATATATTTGAGTCAAGCTGCATATGTGAAAAGAATTTTAAATAAATTTAACATGGATAGTTGCAATTTAGTCAGTACTCCATTACTAAATAAACTAAATACTTAACTCAGATGAAGACTGCAATGCTCCATGTCGTAACCTTATTGGCTGTTTAATGTACATAATGCTGTGTACACGACCAGATTTAGCTGCTGCTGTAAATATCTTGAGTAGATATAGTAGCAAGAACAATGCTGAGTTATGGCAATGTTTAAAAAGGGTTATTAGATATTTAAAGGGAACTATTGATATGAAGCTTATATTTAAAAAGAATACATCATTTGAAAATACATTAGATGGCTATGTAGACTCCGATTGGGGTAGTAATGAGATTGATAGAAAAAGTACAACGGGTTATTTGTTTAAAATGTTCGATTCCAATTTAGTTTGTTGGAATACAAAAAGACAGAATTCAGTGGCAGCTTCATCAACTGAAGCTGAATATATGGCCCTATTTGAAGCTGTAAGAGAAGCTTTATGGCTAAAGTTTCTTCTAAATAGTATTAATCTTAAACTCGTGTTAAAGTTATTTTATTTGTAAGACAGCAGAAGATCAGTATACAGAATTATATGTGCTTCCGAGTAACATACGCAAGAGACAGACGCCGAAAGAAGAATATCGATATGAGAACATCGATATGAGAACATCGATATGCAGCAGGGCACATGCGCAGTGTTGTTAGAGATCAATATCTAATTATCGTGGCGGTCACTTTGAACACTCCTCCTCAACACAACGCATGTTTACAAACTTTAAATATACTTAACTAATATCCAATAACATGTCAAGCACTTATAAACGATCTTTTAAACCAAATGCGAATACAAATTTATGGTGCTTAACCTTGGCTAAGTTCTTTGTGAGGACATCTGCTATCATCTCATCGGTTGGCAGATACGCAATGTTGACTTCACCTCTCTTGAGAACCTCTCGAATATGATGTATCTTGACGTCGATGTGCTTTGTACGTGCATGAAACATGGGGTTTCTAGCAAGCTGCTGTGCTCCAATGTTGTCGCCGTACATCTGAATAGCTGACTCCTTGGACATCAGCTTCAAGTCAATCAGTAGGCTGCGAAAGTATATCGCCTCTTTTGCTGCAGATGATAAGGCTATGTACTCTGCCTCCGTGGAACTGAGGGCAACAGTCGATTGCTTTCTTGACTCCCAAGAAACCGCTCCTCCTGCCAACATGCATACATAGCCAGTGAATGACTTTCGGTTCGTCATATCACTTGCACAATCTGCATCAACAAAACACTCAATTGCCTTTCCTTGCTTTGTGTAGCATATCTCCCAGTCGATAGTTTTTGCCAAATATCGAAGGATGTGCTTGGCTGCCGCTTCATGCTCGGAATGAGGATCCTTGTTACGTTGTGCTAATTTGTTCACCGAATGCGCAATGTCCGGACGAGTCATAACAGTAAGATAAGATAACTCTCCAATTAGCTTTTGGAACGATGTGATGTCGACCCTGCGGCAGTCCTCTTTGTTGCATGCCACCTGGTAACCAGCTTCAAGAGGCGTGGACGTCTGTCGACAATCTTTAAAATTGTACTGTTCGAGCAACTCTCTAATATACTTCCGTTGGCTGATTGAAATCGCACCCGTACTGCCTTCACGTTTCACCTCAATACCTAAAAAGTATTGCATAGGCCCGATGTCAACCACGTCAAATTCTGCTGCGATCTTTATCTTGATATCAGATATATCATCTAGGTCCTTGCACGCCAAAATAATGTCATCTACGTAGACAGCTATTAGACACATATTTTTACCTGGCTTACAATACAGACAGGGTTCGTTGACAGTCGGTATAAAACAATGCGTCTCAGCGTTGCATCCAACGTAGAGTTCCACACTCTTCCTAATTGTTTTAGGCCATATATACTTTTGTGAAGCCTCAAAACGTGATTTGGGTGAACTTCGCTGATGAAGCCCTCAGGTTGTCTCATAAAAACCTCATCTTCCAATTCGCCGTTGGGATACGCCGTGACAACATCCATTTGATGTAGGTGGAGACCATGTTCGACTGCAAGTGCAATTATCAACCTGATAGTTGCGTGGCGTACAACTGGTGCAAATGTTTCCTTGTAGTCGATCCCGTAGCGTTGGCTACAACCTTTCGCCACCAGACGTGATTTGAGCCTGTTCACGCTTCCATCCGGATTGGACTTAACTGCGTAAGCCCATCTGCATCCAATGGACTTTTTCCCGCTAGGCAATTTAGTAAGCGACCACGTGCCGTTCTTCACGAGAGATTCGTACTCGTCCTTCATTGATGCTTTCCTTCAGTAGACCGTTCAGCTTGTGCGTAGTTTTGTGGAACTTGTACGTCTGCTGCCAGTATCGCATTGAGCATATGATACTGCTTCCTTGGTCGTCCTGGTTTGCCCGTCCGTACTACGGTTGGGTGTCATGGTCCTCTTATTGGTTCTGGAATTACAAGAATGTCATTACTAGACCTAATCTCCTCCTGATTTTCTGACTCATTTTCGGGGTCTTTAAATTGCTCGCTATCCATTTCGGGTTCAGAGTCCTGGTTTTGTTGACCCTCAATTGATGCCATGTCATTGGAACATGATGCATCTAGTTTGCCCCCTTCAGGTTGTACAAAAATGACATCCCTACTCTCTACGAGTTTCCTGGTTTCTTTACTGACCAAACGGTATGCTTTGGCTGTATCCGAGTAGCCCACCATTATATACTCTAAGCCCTTCTGTGCGAACTTTGATTTCTTTGTTTTATCTAGAGCTATCGCTACTGAGCCAAAAACTCTTAAATGCGATACCACTGGCTTTCTACCTGTCCATATTTCAAAAGGTGTCACCCCGCTCAAGCAGCTGCTTGCCACTCTATTTCGCAAATACGTGGCAGTTCGAATCGCTTCTGCCCAATAGCATTCACTTCACCCAGCATGCAGCAGCATACTTCTTGCCATTTCTACCAATGTTCTGTTGGCCCTTTCTGCAACTCCGTTTTGTTGAGGTGTATATGGCACTGTTAAGTTTCGCTTTATTCCATTTTGGTTTAGGTAATTATGAAAAACGTTTGATATGTATTCTCGGCCATTGTCGCTTCGTAAAACCTTGACTTTTCTCCCAGTTTGGCACTCAACTTGACTTTTAAATTCTTTAAAAGCCTCGAAAACCTGATCTTTGGTTTTTAGGAAACTTACTGATACATATCTTGAACAATCATCAATAAATGTGGCGAAATATCGATTGCCTCCCATTGACTGCTTTTGCATTGGACCGCATACATCAGTATATATTAAGTCTAGAACGCCCTTTGACCTGTTTGTGCTCGATTGAAATGGTTGCACGCAAATTTTACTTTTTGCGCATGTTGCACACACTTGTTTTGGCTTGTATATGCCCTTTAGACCTATTACCATCTCCTTGTTAACCATTTCCTTTAATGCGTCAAAATGTACGTGGCCGAACCTATTGTGCCATTTGAATGCATATGCCTCAACATTTACAATGTTCATACACTTTTCCTGATTGTCCTGAAACATAAACAATCCATTTTCCAGATGTGCCTTTATAACTATTTTTCCGTTTTCAAAAATCATCGCTTGATTTTTCTCAAACACAACTTTTTTTCCATGTTTTAATAGTTTTGTGACCGATATAAAATTGTACTGCAAATCTGGTACCAAGATAACCGAACTTTACTTGAACAGTTCCATGCCCTTCAGCAATAAGTGATTTACCGCCGGCTAAAAATACTTTTTGATTATCTTCCGTGAACGACACAAAGCGTTCCTTGTCACAACATAGATGCGCCGTTGCGCCACTGTCTATGCACCATGCATTTAACATCTGGTCATTTGGCTTAGCTAAACTTAGGATTGGTACATATTTTTCTGGTTCCACTTTGGCATATTCGGTTACGCAAAGCATTGTTCCCAATCTTTCCCCGCTTTTACTGTTTGCGCCCTTGTTGTTTGCTCCTTCCTGCTTGCTTTTAGCACGGCATTACGATTTAAAATGCCCTTCCTTTCCGCACTTAAAACACTTTTTGCCCTTCTTAAAGTTTTTCTTAAAATTGTTGTTGTGATAACTGACATGCTCAGCTCGGCAAATCATCTCGCGTCTCAATCGCAACAACAAAACTTTCATACGATTTAGGCAAACCATTTAGCAACACAACTGATAAGATCTTTTCATCAACCTTTATGTTGACCTCTGCTAAAGCCTCGTGTACCACCTGGAATTTCCGCAAATATTCCTGTGCACTTATACCATCCGATATTTTTAACGTCAACAATTGTTTAATTAAAAGCACTACCCTTGCTGGTCCGCTTGGCCTGTGAATTTTATTTAGCTTTTGCCATGCCTGTGACGACGATACACAATTTTTAATATTGTTTAGTTGGGTCGATTTAACACAAAGTAAAATTGACGCCAACGCCTTTTGATCCTTTAGTTCAAAAGCTGCACGTTGCTCATTTGTTGCACTTTCACTAAGCTCAATTTTACCAATGACGATTGGCCACAAATCATTTTGTATGAGAACACTTCTCATCAAAACTTCCCATGTGCTATAATTGTTTTCGTCCAGTTTCTCAATATTGAAATTCATATTTCCACTCATTTTTGATACTTATTGTCCCACAGTGCAAAATTTGTAACTGTCGATCGTCTCATGCACAAAGCAACTACCACGACAATACTGTTGTCCGTGTCTTTCTTTTGTTTTTTCGTTTTGTTTTAAGTATCCCTACGAGTTGCTATTTACACACACACACTCGCGATTTTCTATGCCTTGGTATACACACTTTTGGGTATACAAGTTAACGTACCCAATTCTATTGAGCTCTTATACGAGTTGTAAACAATCTTTGGCTTTCCAAAACGAAAACAATTTCAATTTCTTGGGCCTCCGCCTAATTGATTTCTAAGATGTACAATCTCAAGGGCCCCGCCGCAATCCCAATCTTTGACACTCGCCTAAATGGAAAACCAATGTTTGCCCACACCCGGCTTCTCATAAACAATCTCACTCCCGGCTTTCTGCAGATTCTGCACTTTAGGCATTTTACAGTTCTCTCTTTGGATGACGCAATCCAATACTCGGGATGGCGAAATCAATTGAAATGTTTATAGAAAAACTATGCCCGAAAGGGATCAACGATCAAGTCAGTCTTGATCCAGAAGCGACACCGCAAAGTCGAGCTAAAAATTAAGATCGCGCAAACCCTTTGCCCGGAATCCTTTGTGACCCTCTACTTAAATCTATATCAGTGAAGTTAGAAGTAAAATAAAAACTTTTTAAAAACACAATCCGCTACCGCAGTTATTTAATTGGCGCCCAACGTGGGGCGACGTTGTATAAAAAGCACCGAATAATAAAAGTGTTGCGTCGTGCCGAAACCCGAAGGACAATTAATTAATGGAATAAATCCTTCAGATATAAAAACGCGGAGTGACTGTGAGATATAGATAAGAAAAAGTGAGATAAAAAGGAAACAAACCGGAGCTTAGGGTGTTCAAAAATAAATACAATATACAATACAAATACAAATACAAATACAATACAAAATACAAATAAATACAAAAGCTAATCAAGACAATTCAAAAATACAAAAAAACCAAAAAAACCAAAGTTTTTAAACAAAACCAACCAAACCAAAACACAAAGAAAGTGAAACTATCAGCTAAACCAAAGAAGGAAGACCCCCAGAAGACCCAGTTAAACAAAGAAATTTAAGAAGGAAGACCCGTTCGAAGACCTGTCAGCCAAACTAAGAAGGACGACCCCTACCGGATAGTCCGTGAGCAAAAGTTGTATTAATAAATATATAAGTTCAATTAGGTTATATTAGATTATAAAAACAAACATATAAGAAAAATTTAAGGTGGATCAACTAACTTTAGATTTTGAAAAACTAAAAATGATTAACTCACAAACAAGGACCGATCTCACTGCAGATCTGGTCAAACAATTGATAGCACTTCAAATTTCACAAGTACAGAAGCAAATTGTAAATTTAAAACAACAAATAGAAACTAAATCCGATCAGGTATCAGATTATCAGGCAGAAGCAATAGACGAGACAATAAAAGATGACACCACATTAAAGGTAATAGAATCCCTACCAATTTTCAATGGTGGATTAAACCAATACGTAGGATGGAGGGCAGCTGCAGAAACTGCAGTGAAGTTATATAAGAAAGGAAGTAAGCAATATTATATTGCCTTAACAATTTTGAGAAACAAAATAACAGGACCAGCACATGACGCACTGACCAACCACGGGACAGTTTTAAATTTTGATGCCATACTTTCACGACTTGACTTTGTTTACAGTGACAAGAGACCAATTTACATAATAGAACAGGAGTTAAGCGTTCTCCGACAAGGGAACCTTTCAATAATAGATTTCTATAACGAGGTTAACAAGAAAATGACCTTGTTAATAAATAAGACAATAATGACTCACGGAAAGGACAGTGAAATCACGAAAGAATCAAATAAGAAAATTAGTGACAATGCCTTACGCATTTTTGTCACTGGCCTAAACGGCGGCATTGCAGAAATCCTATTTTCATTGAATCCCCCAGATTTACCGAATGCCTTGGCAAAGGTACAGGAATTGCAATCAAATAACATTCGGGCCCAATTTGCCTACCAATTCAGTGGCCCCAGAAATTCAGGGAATAATAACTACAACACATTAAGATTCAACCAACGACAACCAAGGACTAATAGTTCACCATTCGACCAAAAAAGGGATCTTCAGAGGAATAACATGTCATGGGGACAACCCTATTTCTTGGGTAATAGACAACAATAATTAATATTTCAATAATTAAATATTTCCATAATATAACTATTTTCAACACAAAACAAGTGTTTTATGAAATAGATGGAATGGAGGCAGATTTACTAATAGGATTTAACCTATTAAAGAAAATCGGAGCTGTTATTGATACAGGAAAGGGGATTTTAAGTTATAAAGACAATGAGGAGGAACTAATATATGACGAGGTCCTTTCTTTAAACAAATTAACCTTTATAGAAGGAAAAACCATCCTTCCGTTGAAGCAATATATAATAAAAAAATATTTTGAAGAAGAAAAAGAAATGAAAAGTGATTCAGTAAAGGTAGAAGGAAGTTTATATAGCTTGGGATCAAAAAATCCTGAGCACGCCGACGAAGAATTATCCGTCAATAGTTTGGGATTCAAATATCCTGAACCCGCCGTCGTTGAATTATCCGACATCCAAAGTTTTAATAGTTTGGGATTAAAATATCCTGAGCACGCCGTCGTTGAATTATCCGACACTAAAAGTTCGAATAGTTTGGGATTAAAGAATCCTGAACACGCCGTCGTTGAATTATCCGACAATGAACAATTTAAAAGTTTGGGATGCAAAAATCCTGAACGCGCCGTCGTAGAAATATCCAACATTCAAAATTATGCAAATTCTGAATTGAAAAAAATGAAATTGTATAACACAATAACCTACAAAGAGGACAATTTAGAAAATCTCAGAGAGAAAATGGTATCTATCATCGAAGAAGACCATGCCAATATAAATTTACAGTTACCGTTCAGAACGGATATAAAAGGAGAGATTAACACTGAACATGATAGACCGGTATATGGCAAGCAGTATCCATACGCTTATTCGGTTAACGATTTCGTTAATAACGAAATAAGTAAAATGTTAGATGAAGGTATAATCAGACCTAGTAAAAGCCCATATAATTCACCGGTAATAGTAGTACCAAAGAAGGGAGTAAATGAGGACGGAACTCCTAAACATAGATTAGTAATAGACTTTAAGAAACTTAATGAAAACACCATACCGGATACCGTCTATATGGACGATATAATAATATTTTCAAAAACTATAGAACAACATTATAAAGATCTAATTCATATAATACAGATATTGCAAAACGCTAACATGAAAATTTCCCTAGAAAAGTCTAAATTCTTTCAATTGGAGACCAAATTTCTGGGATACATTGTTTCCCAAAATATCATTAAAACAGATCCAGACAAAATCTCCACAATACAAAACTATCCAATTCCTGAAAATATCAGAGAGCTACGTAGCTTCTTAGGACTAACAGGGTATTACAGAAAATTTGTCCGAAATTATGCTACAATTGCCAAACCATTAACAAAATATCTGAGTGGAGTAAATGGGAAAGTTTCACGAAGGGCATCCAAGAAAACATTAATACAGCTGGATGAACCAGCAATGGGAGCATTTAATAATTTAAAGGACAGTTTAATAGCACATATTGAATTAGTACAACCAGATTACAATAAAAAATTCACATTAACCACAGATGCATCGGACATAGCAATAGGTGCAGTTTTGTCGCAAGATGGGAATCCCATAACATTTATTTCTAAAACTTTAAGTAAAACCGAGCAATTATATGCTACTAATAAAAAGGAATTATTAGATATTGTATGGGCATTAAAAAATTTGCGAAATTATTTATACGGAGTGAGTGGAATTGAAATACATACAGATCACCAACCTTTGTCCTTTGCAATGTCGCAAAAAAATCCAAATGTTGAGATGAAACGTTGGTATTACTTCATAGAAAGTTTCACACCAAAAATCATTTATAAGCCAGGCTCAACGTAGTAGCGGACGCTTTATCTCGGATTAAAATAAATCATATGACAGATAGTGATGTCGACCAGACAGAATCAGAATCAGACATAAATACTCAGCATTCAGCAGAGAGTAGTTTTGAAAACGTCATTCAAGAGACTAGCAAGCCTCTAAACCAATTTAAACAGCAGCTACTATTAGCGCAAGGGAGATTCACAGTTCATGAGTTAGTAAGAGTTTATGAAAATACCCGACATATTATTGAATTTGATACGGTAGACAATCTGCTAATCATTTTAAAAGAATTTATTCAGCCTCACTTAACCACAGGAATACACTGCACTTTAGAAGATTTATACCTTATCCAAAATAAGCTAAAGGAAAACTTCATAAATAAATTTCTCTTCACGAGAAAGTTCCTCCAAGATGTAGTAAATTCAGAAGATAAAGCTATAATTATAGAAGAAACACATTGCAGAGCCCATAGAGGACTAGACGAAAATTACAAACAAATAACTAAGCTGTATTATTGGCCAAACCTGCACAAAAAATTAAAAGAATATATAAAAAATTGTGAGATCTGTAACAAAAACAAATATCACAGACAACTTGAAAAAATTCCAATTGGGGAAGCTCCCATTGCAGCAAAAGAAGGAGATCAATTACACTTAGACATATACTATGCCCAAAACCTAACATTCATAACTTGTATAGATTCTTATTCCAAATACTTGGTGGTCAAGGAAATTCAAAGTAAATTAAACATTGAAAATAAGGTAATGGAAATTTTGCAACACTTTCCGTTAGCAACATCTTTAATGACTGACAACGAACCAAGCTTTACTTCAGCACAATTTAGATCATTCATACAAAGAAGTAACTTAACTATTTATTATGCTGATCCCAGACACAGCACCTCAAATGGTCAGGTAGAAAGGGTACATTCCACACTAACAGAAATAGCGCGGTGCATCAAGGATGAACTAAATCTAACAGATTATTCAGAAATAATAATAAGGGCGGCACTGAAATATAACCTGACGATACATTCAACGACCAATCAAATGCCATATGACATATTGTATAACAAAATAGAGCACAAAAATAAATAAGCTACATAACAAAGATAGAAGAGAAAAGGAATATAAAATAGGAGAAGCAGTTTATGAAAAGAAATTCGGGGAAAGAAATAAACTTCAATCCCGATACAAAAAGCAGGTAGTTAAGGAAAATCGACCGAATAAAATTATAATCAACAATAGAAACAGAATTATACATAAAGATAACATTAAATATTAATATTGATATAAAAAAATGTTTGCGAATATACTAATACTGACTTTTGTTATATTGACGACTTCGGAAGTAATTGACTATACGCATAGTGACTATCTATTGCTCAAAGACGACAGAGACGTTTACACTTATGAAACATACGCTGAACTTTTCCATATTACTAATTTGAGTTTTTATAGAGAGATAATTGATAAAAAATCCAAATATGTCAAAAAATCAATTAATTCAGACGATGATTGGGAAATATCAATGGGTCTATTAAAATTAATGATTTCAGAATTAGTTCCAAAACGGAATGAAAGGTGAATAAATGAATTAGCTACCATTTGGAAATGGATATCAGGCGGCCCTGATCATGACGACTTTTTGAAAATACAAAATAAAGTAAATGAATTAACTGAAAATAATAATAAACAATTTGTAATGAATTCCAAATTTTTCAAAGAAATTGAATTGCTATCAAATTCATTAAAAAATGTCATCTTCAATGAAGAAACGATACTGAGAAAGCATCGTTTAAAATTAATAACTTTTGACCTACTAAATTTAGTTGATACCATAACCCTCTTAAAAGTAAACATTTTCAATACAAAAATTTTAAATAAAAACGAAATAGAGGACATTTATAAGCATGAAAAACATCCTGTTGAACTGTCTGATCTGCTGGACATTGCAACGGTTAAAATAATTCGAAATGCTGATTTAATAATCATTTACATAAAATATCCTCAAATTAAAGATATTTGAAAGTTTTACCATGCAAGAGCCATCTCACAAAATGATGGAATGTTAGTTATAAGTGAAAAAGTTTGTGAATGTAAGGAGAAATACTATTTAATGAATAATTTTAAAAGTGAAACTTTTAACAATTAAGCACAAATAAATTTAAAGAAGACCTGTTTCACCAATTTACTTAATGGCTTTAAAGCCAACTGCACTAAAAAAAAGGAGAAAAAACAAAGAAATAGACATCATTCAGGATGGTGCCATATTAGTGTCAGGCAAAAATATCGTAGACAATACTACTTTGTTAGGATCCTATCTCCTTATATTCAACAACACAATTGTAATAAATAATATAACCCACATAAATGATAAGGGTAAAATTCTAAGATATATATCGCATCATAGATATAGCGATTTTGAATTAGTTGATTATATACAATCGAATGATAATGCTAATATTTTAAATCCCCTTATAACATTAGGTAATACGGCCTTACCATTAACAACATTATTCTTAATCATTTTGATATTGATAATGTTATTTTACTTCGGCTATAAATTAACCAAATTTGTACTTATTAAATCAATAAGAATACCGTCAGAAGAAATAGTGGAAAGCAACATTCAAATACTGTCAGAAGAAATTAGAGCTCTATCAGAACTTCAAAATGTATCGGAACGAAACATTTAAGAATGGGGGGAGTTAACGTACCCAATTCTATTGAGCTCTTATACGAGTTGTAAACAATCTTTGGCTTTCCAAAACGAAAACAATTTCAATCTTGGGCCTCCGCCTAATTGATTTCTAAGATGTACAATCTCAAGGGCTCCCGCCGCAATCCTAATCTTTGACACTCGTCTAAATGGAAAACCAATGTTTGCCCACACCCGGCTTCTCATAAACAATCTCACTCCCGGCTTTCTGCAGATCCTGCACTTTAGGCATTTTATAGTTCTCTCTTTGGATGACGAAATCCAATACTCGGGATGGCGAAATCAATTGAAATGTTTATAGAAAAACTATGCCCGAAAGGGATCAACGATGCAAAGATCAGAAAGTTCAAGTCAGTCTTGATCCAGAAGCGACACCGCAAAGTCGAGCTAAAAATTAAGATCGCGCAAACCCTTTGCCCGGAATCCTTTGTGACCCTCTACTTAAATCTATATCAGTGAAGTTAGAAGTAAAATAAAAACTTTTTACAAACACAATCCGCTACCGCAGTTATTTAATTTACACACTCGCGGTTTTGTGCGGCTTGGCATACGCACTTTTTGGTATACACACTTGAGTCTCCGTTCGCTTTTGTGTTTCTTGATCCGTTGGGACTGCTTTATTTTGGACTTTAAACCACGGCAACGGTCCGATTCGCTGCAAAATTCTAATCAAAAAAACATAATGCGAATCTCCGTTGAATTTGTTCAACTTGTTCTTTTGCCTTTCTATGTACACACATACACTAATGAGTCTATGCCATTTTTTTAGCCCTGCTTTTCACTAAGCACCAAACAATGTTTATTGTTTCTCACTGTTTCTGTTTTATACTGTTTCTGGGTGAATTGGTGTCTGGGCCCATAACCTGTTAAAGTTATTTTATTTGTAAGACAGCAGAAGATCAGTATACAGAATTATATGTGCTTCCGAGTAACATACGCAAGAGACAGACGCCGAAAGAAGAATATCGATATGAGAACATCGATATGAGAACATCGATATGCAGCAGGGCACATGCGCAGTGTTGTTAGAGATCAATATCTAATTATCGTGGCGGTCACTTTGAACAACTCGACAGACCCATTAAAATTTATGAAGACAACCAAGGCTGTATTAGCATTGCAAATAATCCCCCATGTCATAAAAGAGCAAAGCATATTGATATAAAATATCATTTTTCAAGAGAACAGATAGAAACTAATGAGATTTCTCTTGAGTGTATTAATACAGACAACCAACTTGCTGACATCTTCACGAAGCCACTACCTGCGGAAGATTTGCGGAACTGCGGAACAAATTAGGACTACTACAAGAAGAATGATTCCAATTTAATGAAAACATGAACATGAAGCTTTACTAACGATTTTATTACATTAATTCATATATTTTTTTTTTTGATTTGAACCAAAAGAACCAATGAATTGTTAAAGTAATTTAATTTTATGTTAATCTAATTTTAAAGTGATCTGATCGGGTTTTTCTGGGTTTTACCCGTATCCTTAGAGCAAATGCTGGATCACATAACACTTCCCAGAATGCACACCAACCACATTAGAATAACAATTGAATGTTACCGTTTTGATTTAATGATGAAAACATTTTTTTTTATTTTTATGATTTTGATGATTAATGTTATTTTTGAGGGGGCGTGTTGGAATACGCCTATTCCCACATTCAAATAATAACACTAAATACTATTAAATAATACTATCGATATATTAAGTATTATTATGTAAAGTTAGTCTGGTCACACTTGAAGTGTCCACATCCTCTTTCTTTTCTGATCTCGAATCGAATGTACGTGGTACCGGTGTTGCAGTGAAAAAGTAATCAAGAAATACATAAATAATCTTTAAGGAAAAATATAACTTGGTACTGTCATTCGTTTACTAATTGTCATAGCTAGTTATCCAATAGTCCTCGAGCCCCAGTAAAAATTCTCTAAGCATGCTGTCAAGTTATGTCTACATTCCTTTATCATATTTTTTCCAACTGTTTTCGTACCCGCTGCTCCTCACAGCCAGGGGTATATTCTTTTCGCGTGGATAGCGACTGATCTGGTGCTATGCGGTGTAAAAAGCAGCCTGAATCCCTTAATAAGGGATCATCAGTTTCTTTTAAATGCTAGGAATTTCGTCGACACGATTTACCTTATTTCCAACCTTCAGCAGCAACAGACAAGTCTGAGTAGCGGGTATCACATAGTCGATCTTTTCGACTCACGCGTCCTTACTTGTTTTTCTGCATCTCCTTTCTGGCGTCATTCTTTCGCTTCGTTCGCTGCTGGCTCGCTCGTTCGCTCGTTCGTTCGTTCGTTGATGGTTCGTTTGTTCCTGCGGGGCGGGCTACTCTGGGCAACGATGATGATAATCCTGAATTTCTATGTCAACTCTGTCTTTCTTACACCTCTCGTATGTGGAATTAGTCAAAACATTTCAAGCCAACAGATTCTTCACTTGAACTTAAACAGAAACCAAAAACAAAAGGAGATCCTATTTGTATAATAGAGAAATTTGACAAATTCAGCTCCAGAGACTGTGACTGTCCACTACCTGAATTTGGATGCCCTGCAAGCGCCCCACTACGTAATCGTTGGCCTCCTCTCTGCCTCCCAGATACCAGATACTCGTTTCCTTTCCTAATGTGTCGCAGCAAATGTGACGCGTTGAGCATTAAAACAGCAGCAACTACATAGTCTCTCCCACAAATGTCTCTCATTTTCTCAGTGCTGCTCGCTCTCGATGCGATCCGCTCTTCGTGGCGTATTGAGTGGAACTTCAGATTGGGCCGCTCTTAAAACTCACTCTCTTAAGAGACCAGGCAATTCTACACTTCTATCCACTTGATTATGTACTTATACATAGTCGTATGTATTTTAATACAGATTGTTTTACTGATTGTTTCACCTGAATAATTTTTTTAAATATTGTGACATCTGATCGATCAGTCATGGAAAGTGACACATTTAAGTGTACAATTCCATGCGATTTTTTGTATAGATCGTTGCACCAGTTCGGTTTCAGCTTCAGTCGCAAAAATGTTTCGAAAGTATTGGCTCATCTGGGCATTGGCTCTGTGGGTATGGTGTGCCCCCTATGCCGGGCAGGCAAAGAAGGTTTCGTATGCTTCATAGGCATTCCATATGCTACTGGTTCACCCCGATCCTTTCCAATTTCAGCAAATCGTGCTCAACACAATGAAGTGCTCCCTCAGTGGAAAAGTGTTCGCGAACATCGAGTGCCGTCCAGAGACCCGGGAGGCCTTCAACCTGATCCTCACCACCGACGAGCTGAAGACAGCGGATAACGTTGTGGGCGTGTTCGAGCTCCGGCTCTCCATTTACGGTCAAACGAAGGCAATTATAATAAAGAATATTCGCCTGGATTTGTGCCAGCTTCGGGCTCAGCTTCGGGACAAGAAATCACTCATGCGCTTCTTCTACAAGGGCCTGCGAACCGCCAATCACAACCTACCGGACAAGTGTCCGTTCCTCAGGGTGAGCTCCAGGTCCTGCCTGGTCTATTCAAGACTCCTCTGCGAATATCATCTTCCAGAACACCACCTACTTCATGCGGAAAGTGGAGCTGGATGCCAGGGAGCTGCCACCCTACCTGCCCGAGTACAACTTCACCTTCGGAGGCAGGATCCACGCAAACAACGTCGTCTGTTCAGAGCTCCTCATCACGGGGGGCTACTGCGAGGCCGAGCTGGACTGCACGGGACAGAGGGAGCTCTGAAGACGCATGAAATAAAAAAAGAGCACGCCTCTGACTCAAAGAGCAAGTCCCATACGCGTTTAACTCACTCAAAACCGGCACCCGAACTGCTTAAGCGGGGAAAGAGCGGTAGGCGAAAGAGAGGGAGAGAGAGCGAGCGACTCTCTGAGCCATGGTCTTTTACTAAGCCCGGCCAGAGCCAGTCAGCCGTCAAAGCCGTCAAAAAACTCAAAGCGAGCGGTACGCATGCGCGCAGTCCGCAGATCCGTTAGAAGCACTGCCACAGAACAGAGTTGCGATTTATAGAGGGCCAAGTGGCGACACACGGGAACGAACGCGTCTAAAAATACTGCGCGTGAAGGACACATACTGATAAACACCAAAGTGAAGTAAATGAACAAAGAACTGAGAACTGAGAACAGTGAAGAAGAGAGAACAAGGAATAGAATATAAAACAAAAAGCAAATAAAGCGGAGGCATAAAAATTCTTCACATCGTTCGGCGCGCACCAACGACATCGGCACGGCAACGACAACGACGGGGCAGGCAGGATCGAGTGTGGCGGACCGGACAAAAAGCCCCAAAGAGAATACAACGAAATAAAATAAAATAAAATAAAACAAAGTCCAGCGAAGGTGCGAGACAAGAAATTAAATTGATAAAACCTAAGAGCAGACTTGTCGCTGCTGTTTGCTGCAATTATCGGGGCAGCGCATCGCGTCGGGAATGCGCCCTGCGAGAGCGCGCGAGTTTGAGTGAGTGTCCGCGTACGTGACAGTGTCCGCGCGAGTGTGTGTGGCAAATAGCTCAAAGCCACGAAATCGCTTTATCGGTGCGCCGAAATCGCCAATTGGAAAAATTAAACAAAAAGAGAAACTGTTAAGCGAGAAGCTGAGAAGGGCAAATCCAAACCACAGAAATATTGACCCCCGCGCATACATACACCCATACATACCCATACCTCGCCGCGCAGCGCAGCACACACACAGCCACAGCCATAGACACAGACACAAAAAGACACCAAGAAACAGGGAAAATGTACAATAAAAAATTACAGCAAGTGATCGTGCAGAAAATAGATCGATAAACCCGAAAAAACGGGGGGAAACCAGCGAAAAATATAAAAATAAATAAGCGAAAGACGATCGCGAGCGATTAAGGAGCCAAGGAGTCACAACCAGATCCAGAGGAGTCGCCGTGAGGAGGAGAGACAGAGAGTGCTGCTTGCGTTTGGGGCACGTTTTTGTGTTTTTATTTCAATTTCAATTGTGGAAATCGTAGAGGAAAAATTCGCAATAAGCGAACCGGTCCATCTACAATCCAGAGGGACTCTGCAGCCAAGATCCCGAACCAGAACCAGACCCAGACACAGACCCAGAACCGAGAGGAAAACCGATATTTATTAAACAAAGACAGAAATTAATTTCAAGACTTTGTCGATTGCCACTCGCACTGAACCCATCCTCATCTTCCGCCCAGAACAAGCAACAAGCAACCAGCACCCCGCTCCGCCTCCTGCAGACGGCTTCTTTATGCCAATCTTGAACTTTGGGACAGCTTGTGTTTGAGCGCAGAGGAGCATATCAGAGGAGGGAACTCGGCGGACAGCAAAATGTACAACATCAAGCACCTGGAAGCCGGACAACATCAGCCACAGCACCACCCACACCACCCACAGCACCCACTGAGCGACCGCTTGAGCCTGGCAGTGAGCGGCTCTGCCACAGCCGAGCCGCAGCTCACCTGCAGCGTCATCGCAGCCCCCTCTACACGCGGCCAGGGCAGGCCTCAGTTCCTGGGGACAAGAAGCCGCAGCCCCATTGAAGCCACCCCCATGACGCTACTGACCTTGCGGCGTCGTCGCGCCTTCCAGCGCCGTGCCTGCCTCCTGAGCATCCTCGCCGCCTTCGTCTTCGGCATGGCGCTGGGCGTGGTAGTGCCCATGTTCGGCCTTCCGGACTACTTCGTGGGCAGCAGCAACGCGTCCGCATCCCCGCCAGCCGTGCAGCAGCAGCAGCAAGTGGAGAGCGAGGGGGTGCAGCGTCCACCCTCGGATTTCCCAAGTATCTATGGGAGCGCAGCCCTGCCGCCCTACAGCGCAGAACTGAGTGCCGAGCAGGTCTTCCGGAACGTGTTCCACCTGGAGCAGGACAAGAATGCACCGGACTCGATGATCGTGAAGAAACTGGACACGAACGACGGCAGCATCAAGGAGTTCCACGTGCAGCGCACCTACAGCGGCCGCTACCGCAAGGGTCCCGAGCGCAGGCCTTCGAAGAAGGAGGATGGAACGCCGTCTGCCCCGTCGGCGGAGAGGGCGGGTCTCATCGAAGCGGACGTCTACTGGTGCCCTGAGGTGGAGCGAGCTCTGCCCAAGGGCTTCGCGGCCGAGGATCAGCGCACCTGGGAGCGCTACGTGTCCGGCCAGGGCAAGGTCGTGCGACTCGAGCACGGCTGCGGGCGCATGCAGAACCGCATGGTGGTGTTCGCGGATGGGACACGGGCCTGCGCCCGCTACCGCCAGAACACCGACCAGATCCAGGGCGAGATCTTCAGCTACTACCTCGGCCAACTGCTGAACATCAGCAACCTGGCGCCGAGTGCTGCCACAGTCATCGACACGACGACCCCGGACTGGGCGGCAGCCCTGGGGGACATCACGCAGGCGCAGTGGAAGGAACGCAGGCCGGTGGTGTTGACGCGCTGGTTGCCGGATCTGGAGCCGGCTGGAATTCCGCAGCCCTTTCAGCCGCTCGAGCGGCACCTGAACAAGTACGACGTCTGGAACCTGACGAAGCATCTGCAGCAGACGCGGCCATCCGATTTGGAGTCGGAGTCAAAGTTGGACGCAGCGCCGGGATTACTCAAGCGGCTGGGGGCTGCCACCTCGCAAGGACCAGCTCATCAATCAAGCATGCTTGAGGAGACGCAATGGCAGTCCCAGTCGCAGACCCAGACCCAGTCGGAGTTGGAGTCGGAATTGGAGTCAAAGTCGGCGCTGGTGCAGCGACTAATTGAATTGGCACAATGGTCCGATTTAATCGTCTTCGATTACCTGATCGCGAACCTCGATCGTGTTGTTAATAACTTGTCCAACTTTCAATGGAATGCCGACATCATGGCCGCGCCGGCCCACAACCTGGCCCGCCAGTCCAGCTCGCAGCTGCTCGTGTTCCTGGACAACGAGAGCGGGCTCCTGCACGGCTATCGCCTGCTGAAGAAGTACGAGGCCTATCACAGCCTCCTGCTGGACAACCTGTGCGTCTTTCGCCATCCCACCATCGAGGCACTGCGGCGGCTGCGAGCGGGGGCGCGGGCCGGCCGCTGCGCGATCTCTTCGAGCGCGCAACCAGCGACGGCGTGCGTGACGTGCTGCCCTTGCTGCCGGATAAATCAATCAAGATACTCATGGAGCGCATCGATCGCGTGCTGGGCCAAGTGCACAAGTGCCGGGAGGACCTTAACAAGGGCAGCTAATGAAGGCGACAATCTGGGATCGTCTGGAGTATGGATCGAGATTGAGATTGGGATAGAGATAGGGATAGGGTTATGTCGCGACTGATAAGTTGTAAATATATCCAGCATATAGCAGTGTAGGATGCAGACTACACCGACCAATCCCATAGTCACAGGAGGAGAGGAAGTGCATCCCTGGATCCCTGGATCCCTGCATCACTGCATCACTGCCTGCTGCCTGAGTATTAGAAGGTGAACACTGCTTTCCACCCATGTAAATGTCCGACTCCTGCGATGAGTATTACGCATACCCATAGATATACCACCTATCCGTATAGCCTTTAGTGTATACCTGCCATTACAATCGTGTGATATTTGTCTAAGAACTTAGTGGAAACTAATTCAAGATTAAGTAGATTTCATTTTACGTTTACATCGAATAAACCACAGAATACCGAAAGCCCGAGCTTCTAAATGTCACTTTGAAATATGAAAATACAATCCCACAGATTCCGATGCGGCAGATACAGCCGTTGCAAATGCAGATGCAGATGGAGATGGAGATACAGATGCAGATACATGGATGTCTGAGCACGCCTGCGCCTTGTGAGAACTTACATAGTCATGACAATAAATTGTCATTGATCTTTTTTGCAGGTGAGATGGAGCTGCCTGGTGCTCGGGGCCTGCCCCCACACTTGTCCCGTACCCCTGCGTCTAAGCATTTGTCAACTTGCCGCTGCCTCGCGATGGAACCACATAATGCAAGCTCCAGCTTCAAATAAACTCACACACACAAGCACACATTGCCACAGACAGGCAGAATATTCTTTTGGTTTTCATAATATCTTCATAAGCATTTGAGAAGACGTTCCTCTCTCTCTATCTCTATCTCTCCCTCTCTGTTGCTGTCTCTGTCTCTGTCTCGACTCTCTTGAAACTCAAGTGCAGCCAGCTACAGATAAGAATGATGAAGACAGAGCCAGAGCCGGAATGAGGCAGAGCCCAGTTCAAGATACTTTCACACACACACACACACACACACATCCACTCGTGGACACACTCATGGATATGAGCACCAGCCAGCCAGCCAGCCAGCCAGCCAGCGACTCAGGCCGAGTCTGAGCCAACATCTCCACCTCTCCAGCCCCTGACTGTAATCCCCCTCGATCCCCCTCGAGCCACCTATCCACCCATCCACCGGCGGCTGTCGCTGTTCCCCTCTGTCCGTGTGTCTGACTTTAAGATTTAAGATCGCTGCTCATTAAGTGCGTCCGCGTGTTCCAGCGACAACGGAGATACTGAGAATCTTCTTCTCCCTCTCCCTCTCTCTATCTCTCCTCTATCTCTATGCTCTCCTGCCCCGCACTCGTACGGCCTACCCTGTCGCACGATTTGCATCTGATTTCGTTGCGTATATTTTATTGGACACCAGAGTAGTTCACGTAAATAAAAATGAAATGAACCAAAGGCACTGGCTCTGGCACCAGTGTGGCACTGGAAGAGTGGAGTTTCTCCGCTGTTAGAATGTTGTGGATTGGGAGGCCGCTGCGCTAACTACCAAAAAATGTATCTAGACGGAAAGTTAATCAACTCACGCCTGAGCAGAGCACAGATATTTTGATAACCCGTTTCGACTCGGCAGATAAAGCATCTCCGTCTTCGTCTCCGTCTCCGGAGCGAGTCGCGGGGCACCAGAGAGAGCGCTGCATGAAAAATCGTTCAGCTAGTTTAATAAATATATCAAATAACCTAAAGACGTGTTAGGGAACTTGTGACTTTAACACGTCCTCAGACTTAGCTACAAAACTCATTTTCGAATATCATTTTACCTTTTCGGTCCACCCTGGGCCCGGCCACCATCAACCATCCACGCCGCAGCCGTACAATGTCGTACAATCTTGCAGTAACTTGGGGCCCGTCTTGGGTCTTGGGGCAGGTCTCTGCTCTGCACTGCCCTGCACTGTTCTGCTCTCTCACAAATCACAAAATGAAACCATACGAGTAATAAAGCAATATAATTGAAATGGAGGAAGAGCATAAAATCCAAGAGAGCAACCCGAGACCACTTACAATATACAGATACATAGATAGATTATATGTGTGTATGTACTCTGATGCCCACCAACCGAGTCTTTGTTGACTGTTTACAGGTTACAGTTTACAGTTTACAGTTTACACGGCTAACGGCCCAAAACTGCAAACGCCGAACAAATGTGCCAACATCCCAAGAGAGAAGCACCCCATTCGACGATATCTATCGACTCGCATGTTCAATGGAGTTGCAAGTGGATCGGCCAAGAATTACTATTTATATTTATTTGTGTTTTATGAAGTCCCTTAACAGACTGTTAATGAAGAAATCCGCAATCAATATGATGTACTCCTGCCCAGATTTCCAAAAATGTAGTTATTTCTGGCGAGTGTAGATGGGAGAAACCTTTTGGTGTATTTTCTTTCTCTAAACTAATTTCCACTCATCTGAAATTCAAGTTCAAATATTTGCAAACTCGTCCGGACTGGCCAATATATCCTTGGCTAGTTTCGAAGCGATCAAGTCGTTGCTTCAGTTTTTCTGCACGTTCCTTCGTTTATGGCAAAAATTCTAAACAAATTGCTTCCGCACCTGCAACTACGTAAGAAATACTCATGTATGGACAGAAATCAATGCACAAACGACCTGGAATCACATCGAGATACACACTTAACCACATGCTTAGTTCCCCTTATTTTAAGGGCAATAGTGAAGCGCATTGTGCTGTGAAGAGAGAAGAACTGGACAACACCTATAACACCAGCTATCATGATCAAAATAAAACATTTCCCACTCGTAAAAAGAGAGCACAGCACCCAAGAACAACCAAATCGAATCAAACTGAATCTGAATATCATATCATATCATAATCCGGACAATGGTCCAGCCAGCATTCCCAGCTGAAAGGAAGAGTTCTTCCAAATGCATTTCCCCAACATCGAACCCTACCTTTTTCCCCTCTGTGTGAAGTGCAACCCTTGGGGCATGATGGAAATTATCTGGAAAGAGAAACCGAAAGAAAAGAAACACAAATTTATGTCGGCACTTTTGGGATCCTATGAAAAAACTTCTTTCATTTTACACCTGAAAAACAGTCAGTGGAGTGGGGGGAGGCAGTGCGGACCGCAGTGGAGTGGAGAGTGATGCTTAACTGCTTCTCCTGGGAGTCTCTTCTTGTTAACATTGGCTCGGAAAAGAAGAAAGAAAGATGAAAGGCCAGACTGATAGGCTTCGATAGGCACACGAGGGCCAGACAGACTCCGGCTCAGAGACCTCTGCTCAGATATGATAAGCATTTCAAGGCCATTTCCAGCTAAAACCTAGCTTTTGGTTTTAGTCGCTGTCCGAGGCCGAGGCCGAGTCTGGCATTGGATTTGAAAATCATTAAACGATTTTGCTGATTAATTTAACAAAACTGCTCAATGATTCTGTCGTTTTGACATTGACGAAGTGCCGAAATTTGCCTGGGTCTGTTCTGATCGATCTAACATGGGACTTGCCCATAAAAGACTCTCTCCTTCTCCTTCTCTCTCTCTCTCTCTCTCTGTGTCTCTATCTCTATCTATCCGAATCTTCGCCAACCTGTTTTCGTTTGTTTGGAATCTTTGCCTCGAGATTCTCTCGCTCTCTGTCCCTTGGCCGAAGAATCAGGTGAAGTGAGTTGATTGATTGCGCTAATTTATAACAACAATGGGTCAGATCGCACATGGGACCTTTGAGCTTCGTCCGAGAGAAGTACACCAGCAGCAGACCAGACCGGAGTCGGGGACCTGGGCTGTTGGAATCCATTAAACATGGCTTGGGTCCAGCTTCTGACTGTCTGCCTGCCTGCCTGCCTGCCTGTCTTGCCAGCCCTGATGATGATGATGCCAGCGAGCCGCTGATGAATGAATCTTTTCAATTTGGAAATTTTCAAACAAATTTGTCAAAAACGCACACCAAAGAGTGAGAGAGACAAGCAGATCAGCAGAGAGCCAGATAGAGACAGGGATAGAGAGAGATCTATGCAAACTAATGAAATTTCAAGTTTGTTGCTCGAGTCTTTTGTTCTTCGGTTTCCTAGTTAATTGCTCGTGATTGAATTATAAATGCACAGACCGCAGAGGGACCCTCTCTACGAGCTAATGTGCAACATACGTATAATAATAAGCCTCTGCTGGCTCGTCTAACCAAATCAGACATGCTTTGCCCCAAATCTAAAGCAATCTTTTGGCTCCGCACAGAATTTCATAGAAGCGGTTCGAATACAATAAATTATGAGCCGTACAAGCTGAACTAGTCTAGGATGGAAAGCGATTCTCGAAAAAGAGAGAACCCGCCCCTCTCCTTCCAACCACTGAGAGGAGAAGAGACAAGAGCACAGAGACAACAGACAACAGGTAGGAGGGGAGACAAGCGGGGAACGGAGACAAACTTTAACACCTTGGCCCTCAGGCGTTTGTTGTTAAACAGAGGAGAAGAGGGTCAACTGAACTGCAGGCGCAGACGAGTTTAAGTCAGTCGCAACGGGGGTAGACATGTGTACAGGGGCGGAGTGTGGGGACCTTGGGGAGGGGAAACAAATTGACAGAAACCTGAAAATGGTCTCGAGACACAGACCAACACCAACACAACACAACGGAACGTTTAAGATATGCGGGCTGGCTCTCATCTCGGGCCGGGAACGAACCGTTCGGTCGACTGGTCGGTCGGTTTTGGCTCAGTTCGTCTGGGGATTGGGATTGGGTTTGGATTGTTTTGGAAAACCATTTCCCGAATAATTAAAACCTAAAGCCATCAAATGAAGACAAAGAGACGATTAGTAATCTGTTCAAATGCTTGTATGACGGCAGCGTATGGGCGTCGCCAGTCCATAAACCCAAGTGGAACTAGATTCTGGGGGAAAAGTGCCTGCGCGCCACAGAGATTCCTGCGCTCGACCACGAAAAACCATGCTGCGGAGACCTCCCGCGGATCTGAACTGCCATTCTGTTCAGTTCAGTTCTTTTCTGTTTCTGTTTCTCTTTCAATTACAATCTGTAATCATGGATCTGTTTAATTAGTTGTTTGGGTCGCACCCCAATCCATGTAGTTGACTTTGTAGTGGCTGACCTTCAGCTTCGGAGCAGAGCTGCGGCGATCCGAGTAATCTGCATATTGAAAATTTATAGATTGCTTATGATATTTCGCAGCCGTAGGTACGTTCTGGGTAATTACCCTCCTCCCCCTCTGGCGGCGGCGGCGTTGCATTGGGCAATGGCCGATGTTGGCTTTAATGTTCGCCTTATCGTCTTTTATTGCATGTCAGCTGGCTTTGGTCTCTAAAATTCCAAATTCACACGGCAGCTATGAATATCGTAGTCTTTAATACTTTTTTAATACGAAATGATAGAGGATCTACTGTAGTCTAGATATATGATGTTTTCAGCTTGGATTATCTCACATAGACACATCGCTGTGGTGTCGCTGGCGCCGCGACTCGCGACGTTTTTCAGATCCAGTTCGAGTTGTTTCGCATGGCTCCGATCCGAGATCCGAGCGTGGGCGAGTGCTGTGTGCAGCCAGTACCCACAATCCACTGCCCAGTGCCCCCTCCCTGGCCAGACAATGTGTTCTAATTGAGTCGCACAACAAGCGGCAGGGGCAGGGGCAGCCGCAGAGTGGTGGGGGCAAATGCAAATATCGCATGCAAAGCGGCCCAAAGTGGCTTGGAGCTGTAACCTTCAACAGTGCCACAATCAATTTATCACCCAGATCCAGAATCAAATAATCGCAAACCGTTTCGGATCCGAAACACACACACACGCACTGCCGCACACCTACTACCTACTACGAGGTATCTTTGTATCTTTGTATCTGTGCCCGGGCCTGTGCCCCTCCTGCTCGTGTGGATATTTCTTTGTTATTTTTTGTCTGTGGCTAACTTTCATTAGCTTTCAATGTTTGTCACTGTGGCAGCATCAGCCGAAGGCGAAGCCCCTGCCCCTGCCCCTGCCCCTATCACATACCCCGTTCCCTGTTCCCTCCTGTCATTCCATTTTACTGTCACTCAAATCTTTATAAGATTTCCCTCTTCGAGTTCTGCTTAGCGGTTCTTTCGGCTCTTTCTCTGCCCATTGTAAATATACATTTTTCCATTATTTTCCATTAGTTTTCACTCGTTTGTTACATTCCCCTCCGATTGTTTCTCCAGCCCCGTCCCCCCAATTCCTTCTCCGTTTGGGCCTGTTTTTTGTTGTGTTTGGTGTTGGCGTGGTCGTTACACAGGTTGCTGTTGTTGTTGTTGCTGGTCGTAGTAGTGGTAGAGATGGTGCTGGTGCTAGTGGTGCGTATTGGTTATTATCTTTGAAGCGCATCGCTTCGGTGCGTTTTCCGAAGCCGCAGTTACAGTCGCAGTTGCAGTCGTCGTCTGCCTGCGTCTTGTGCGTATTTGGCCAGAATGGACCGATCTCTGGCAGTGGCCGAGACGGAGTCCGTGCCTGGCTGACTGACGGAATGATGTTAACGCGAAACCAGTTTCATTGACAATACATGGGATGGATGATGGGGCTCTGCGGCTGCATCTACGAGCATAGAGGGGTCGCTCTGTGGCTGCCTCGTCCCCTGCCACTCTTTTTTTCGGTGTTTTCGCCGACTTCTTGATGGATGGTTGACAAAAGGCAGGGCGCAGCGCCCAGGGCCTCTTCGCTGGTTTATTTGTCTTCTTTGATTTGAGTACACACACGGACACGGACACGGACCTGGACACGGACACTGTCATTGTCGCTCTCAAATCGCGTTAATATCACCGAGCTGTCAAATTACAGAGGCCGCCGAGTCCAAATATTTGCCCCCCACCCCCCGCCTCGGCCCTCTCCCCGTCCACTCGACGGAGCTTGGTAACTCAATTAAACTGTTATTCATGAGGCGGAAGACGTGCGCTGCCAGGCCTGGAGAGGCGCCACTCAATGTATATCCGCGCCTCTTGGCCTGCTGCTCTGATTTGCCTATTGGGCAAAACAAAAGAAGTTTTGGCCATCTTTGCCGGCCCTGATTGGCTCTCTGCGAACAGCGGACAGTGCCGGGACAGTTCTTGGCTCAATTACTTCATTAAAGTTAGAGCAGAAGAGTCGCGCACTCTGCCACAGTCTGTGGCACTCACCGTGGCTGTGGCAAATGCATTTCGCCCTGCCTGGGTGGACCCTGCTCGTGTCGCTCTTGGCAATTAAAATCGAGAAGAAATAAATAAAGGCAAAACCAATTCAGAACACACACAATGCTCCTTCTCTGAGAGAGCAAGCACACATGTGTCTTCACAGGTCGGCCGGGAATCGAGAGGTGTCGAAAGTTCAAGACTCATTGGGGCTGGGAAGTTGATTCTCTGATCTGCATTTTTATGGCCAAGCCCGGCCCGGCCCCGAGAACCTGGTGCAGAAGGAGCAAAGAAGGCCGAGTGCAATAAATCTCTTAACGACAGTCGATCATCTGTCCCACTCTGGCACTCTCCTCGGGCCCGCACTTGACTCTGTAACTCTGTGGCTCTGTGGCGCAGGCCCACAGAGAATAGCTAATGCTTGGGCAGTGAAATTCTCTCCCCAAGCCCCCCAAAACCCCAACTCTCTCGCTGCCTATCTTTTACCCTCCTCTTATTTGTTTGTTTGTTCATAAAATTATGTAAATCAGATGGGATCATTCGGTCGGTTGGCTGTGATTAACTGCAGGTCGCCGTCTGCGCTGTCTCTTGGCGTTGGGCCCTGGCCAGAGATAACGATTCGTTTATTTACGATATTGGTTTATTTATTTTCCCCTTTTTGCCCTCTCTCTTGTTAGCATTGTATTTCGTCCCAGGGAATGGAGACTGATGCTGCGAAGGAGGTGTGAGCGGAGGGCGATAAGCTAATTCTAATTCTAATTCCCTGCACAGCCTAATGCGTTTATAATTAACGCAGCTCCCTCTGTTCCTCTGCAACCGGCACACCTGTGTATGTGGCCAGTGATGGGGCGTGCCAAGGCATCAACAACACACGCCCCGCCACAACTGCAACAGGCAAAAGCATCAACTGCAACATGCACCGCAATCGCCTAGTCAAACAGTAGCGCTCCCTGGTTGTCCTGCTAGTTGTTTGGTGTTTGATTACAGAGTGTTTTTGTCTGTGCCAAATGAGTGCCACCGAATAGGCGAATACCCTACACGGTGGGTGGAATTTCCAAGGGGCGAAGGGGCATGACTTGGCGAAGAATTTCATCGGGCAGAGCCCATCTCCTCGTGCAAGTTGCAACCCGTTCCCAAAATCGTTGTACCCCTCCGTGAGTGTATCCCAAAATTGCCAACTATTTTGTTTTGCAAGCTCCCAAGCTGCCGGGCCAGAGCTTTGAACGAGTTTCGGTTTGAGATATTTCCTCGGTGCTGTTCGTGGTACTTATGGTCACGTCGTCTTGTCTTACCTGCGTGAACATGCCCCGACACCGACACCGACACCGTCTCCAGCTCCAGCTCCGACCCCAACGCTGGCTCCGACCCCGCTCTGGTGCGGCGCGCTTGTAAAAGCAGTAGCCGATCAGCTTGTTCGGGTGTTCGATTAACAATATTCGCGACGTGCATAGCGCTCGTACGGCGCTCCCACGGGTGCTACGGACTGGGTGCTATCGGGGCCAGTCTTCTATCTATCTCTGGGAGATCTGGGATCTGGGAGATTTGCATATTTGGGGCTGAAATTAATTTTAATTTAGCAGACCCAAGCATCCGCTTTGAACTCTGGCCTTAAGCATTAATGATCAATTAAATTATATATTGTATAAATATAATTTAACCCCTTCCCCCACACCCTCCCCTACCCCTTCCCCTGCTCCTTCCAATTTAAGTTTTGCCGCAGCAAAAATTCGACGCGATGCTGTCCCCATAAATATGAAAAGCCACGAGTTGCAGAAGGAAAACAAAAGTAAAAAGGAAAAATATACAAAAATGTGACCCGCGGACCAAACCAGTTGCCACCGCTGCTGCCACTGCCGCCACTCTTGGGGCAGGAGCCGTGGCTGGAGCTTCGACAGGGACAGGGACGGGGGCAGGGGCAGTCAGCAGAGATTGTCTGGGCTTATTAAGCAATGAAATATAATGCATGGCACACAGATCTATCATACGTACGAGTGAGTACGAGTACGAGTACGAGCATCCAACAGATCCAGCTGCCGCGGAGGCTGCCCTTGTTTCTGCCATCGTCGCGTTTCGATCCATTAGCACCCGAATGCGGCTGTCTGTCGTAACTTATTTGGCTCAAAGGGGCTGTAGGTCTTAGGGCAGCTATGCAGGCCCACCGATCGTTCCTGTGGCAGCCATAACCAGAAAAACTGTGTGATTCAGCCAGATATAATATCTTTGTATAGAATTCCACTGTTGACCTATGGAGTCTATTTCAATTTCTTTCCCGCCCCCTCCTTTCAGTGTCAGACAAACCCCACAATTGTTAACAACTGCGTAATGCCTGTCCTCAGTTCCATGATTTGCATATGCAAAACTCGAGTCACTCGATTCGAGTGACTCACAGGCCTTCTCCTCAGCCGCCTCCTCCTGGGGGAAACACGGCCAGCACACAGTCTTTTATCTTGGCCAGGCCCTGTGTCACTGTGACAGATCTCTGGCCCCCCCGGCGCCGGGCGGCGGCCCTTCCCCCGGGCCAGACTTACGGACTTCATAATTCAATCAAGCGCGAATGTTTCACAATCCCACACAGAAGGAATTTATTGTACAACTCACAATTTTTCAATTGCATTTTGGGGAGACCAGCGAAGATTTTTTTTTTTTTTTTTTTTTTTTTTTTTTAATAAGCGTTGAATCCGTACATTGCATATAACGTATCTTAACATCACTGGTAACATCACTGTCATTGTATCTGCTGGTGTGCCTTCCAATCTGCTCCTCTACTGTATGCAGATTCAAATCCCGATGTAGGGTGGAGCCGCGCACGTACCAAGGGCAGTTCGTTATTTGCCTCATGGCGCGATTCTGCAAGACCTGTATCCGTTTATAGTTCGATTTGGCAGCTATACCCCAAATCTGCACACCGTAGAGCCAGATCGGGGCTACACAGTGTACATAAACTGCTCTTTTGGCTCTCAGTGACATGGTGCTTCTTCTGTTAATCAGCCCCCGCAATTGCTGCATTCTTTGCCCACATTTACGAGCCGTAGCTTTCAAGTGTGGACCAAAAGTAAGACGCTTATCAAGGGTGATACCGAGATACTTTGCTTGCTCTGGTTGGTCCAAAGTTACGCCTTCAAACTTTATGGGTGGGGTGTGGTCTATGAGCGCTTTCAGGGTGAAGCATGGATTGGTGGTCTTCAGTGGGTTGACTTTTAAATTCCATCTTTTGCACCAAGCTGCCAAAGAGTAGAGGTACTCTTGGAGACCATCTGCTGCCTCAAGGCGGCACTTGGAGCTGTAGAGCAGTGCTATATCGTCCGCGTAGGTAGCAAGCAGAGCCTTACGGGGGCCTCCATATGTTGCTCGCTTGGGGAGGGTAGATCTGCAGTATAGATAGAGTAAAGCAGCGGGCCAAGGACGCTGCCCTGTGGAACTCCAGCTCTCATTTGGCAAGGTGTTGAATGTGTGTTCCTGAACCTGACCATAAACTGACGTCCTTCCAAGTATGATCGTAGGACACCGTAGTATGGTGCTCGGAACAGTTTTTTAATTTTGCTCAGTAGGCCGATATGCCAAACTCTATCGAAGGCTTGCTGCATATCAATGAAGTATTCTAGATCATCATAGGCCTGTAGGATGTGTCCTGCCAATCTGTGGACTTGCTCCACTGTGCCGTGTCCCTCCCGAAAGCCAAACTGGTGATCCGGCAAGATACGGCATTCCTTGATTATACTACCAAGACGATTGGCAAGAAGCCTCTCCCATACCTTAGATAAGGAAGACAAAAGACTTATTGGCCGATACGACTCAGGGTCGTCCTCCGGTTTTCCAGGCTTATGGATCATCAGGATTGTTGCTATCTTCCACTGCTTAGGGAAAAACTGCATCCTTAACATGGCGTTAAAAATGACCACTATGTAGAGTATCGCCCGAGTAGGCAATGCTTTCAGTGTGGAATTGCACACTCTGTCAATGCCAGGAGCCTTCTTCCTCGGTAGGGACTTGATGACTTCAACAATCTCCTCAGCCCTGGCTGGTTTAATGGGTAAGGCCATTTGTAGAGGTGTTTGCAGACTATCTTTTGTCTCTTTGTACTGCGCCTCCGTGGCGAATTGGTAATGGGTGAACCTGTCCCCTAAATGATGTGCAAACGAATTGGCCTGCTCTTCTTCGTTTCTAGCACGTTCACCGTTGGGACACCGGATGGGAATCTGTCTGAACGGTAGTCTCTTAAGAGACTTAGTGGTCTTCCAAAGCGAATATCCATCATCCACGGTGTAATCCATGGAAGCAAGCTTTTGTTCAAAGAAGTTGCTTCGAAGTTCTCTCAGGGTGTTTCGAAGTTGCTTGGCAGCCCGGTTTCATAGAATTCGGTCCCATGGGTCTTGAGATCGGATTGCGCGTCTGCGAAGTCTCCTTTTTTGTGACAAAAGCTCTCTGGCCTCTCTTGTAAGAACTATTCCATAGGCGGCGCTTGTCGGAGTATGCGAGGGCGTTGAGGCAGCAGCAGCCATGTGTATACTCTCTGTGATGTTATCTACAGCCATCTCGATATCTTCCTCAGAGTTTAGCGTGACGTTCAGTTGAATCGACCTCTCCAAATGTTGCCTTAATGCGAGCAGATCAGTGTGCTTGGTGACTAGATGAGGGCTTGGATTTTCTATAATGCCATCTGTTTTAATGCTGATGACTAAGGCCAGATGGTCGGAGTCCAGATCCCAGCTCTGACTTATTGTTGCTCGAGAATCCGGAATACCATGATGTACTGCGAAGTCTATGCAGGACGGCGTGTGATTGAGTACATATGGGTACCTGGTTGGTGATCCAGTTGCAAGGATCTTAGCGCCAGTAGCAGAGATGGCTTCCGCTAGCTCTCGCCCCCTAGTGGAATTGTAAGTGTCTCCCCACAGCCAGTGTCGGGCATTCCAGTCACCACCAACCAAATACCTTTGCCCGCAAGCACGGAGTGCATCGATGTAATGTCTTTCCTCAATCCTGACTCTGGGAGGGCAGTAAATGGCGCTGAACTCCACATCGCCCAGTCCTGTGGCTACTTTTACTGCTGACATTTGCATGCTGCGTGTCTCAATGACCCTTTGTGGAAAATTACGAAGCGAAGTCTTAACTAAAACCGCACCTCCACCAACGCTATTATTATTCCGCGATGGCTTGAAGGCTGGATAGAAGGCATATCCATGTATTTTTACAGCTGCCCCTCTTTTAATTCTGATCTCCGTCAAAAGAAGAATGTCAACGCTATTCTTGTGCGCGAAGAGCTCAACTTCTTTTGCTTTCCCTGAAATGCCGTTAGCATTCCAGTTGAGAACCTTTAGTGGGTTCATTGAGATGCTGAAACGTTGTTCTGGAGCTGAAGATTAGATCCAGCCCATTGCTTAATCGTGTTGGCCAATTCAAAAACCATTTTTTCAAGTTTTTCAAGGCGTTGATTGGCTTGGCTATTATGCTGCTGCTGTTCTTGCTGCTGTTGCTGTAGCCACATAAGAAACTGCTGCTGCTGCTGCTGTTGGAGCTGTTGTTGCCATTGTTGAAATTTTGTCTGCTGTTGTTGTAGCAGTGCATGAACTTCATATGAATTCTGTTGCTGGTTATTCAATCCTTGTGGCTGATGCGCTTGTAGACTATGAAAACGACGCTGAGCAGGTGTAGCAGGTATTGCATTTGAATTACCATTTGCTACGGCAGCATAGGACGCTCCTGTATTACTTCTAGTGCCTACCAAAGGTTGGTGCTGAACAATATTTCGCTGGTGCTGCTGTATTGTTGGTCTATTAGCCCCCTTTTTGTGACTAGACTGCAAGGTAGGAAACTGTTGCTGGTCTCCAGGAAGTGTGGTAGAGTAAGCATATGCCACTTGATTATTTAAGGGGACATGACCCGTCCTGTTCGTATTAATTGCCTTCTTTGCGGAGCCCATTGATCGGCGTAGAAACTCCTGATACCATTGGCATCCTTTGTAACTGGCCGTATGGCTTTTTTTTTTTTTTTTTTTTTTTTTTAATAAGCGTTGAATCCGTACATTGCATATAACGTATCTTAACATCACTGGTAACATCACTGTCACTGTATCTGCTGGTGTGCCTTCCAATCTGCTCCTCTACTGTATGCAGATTCAAATCCCGATGTAGGGTGGAGCCGCGCACGTACCAAGGGCAGTTCGTTATTTGCCTCATGGCGCGATTCTGCAAGACCTGTATCCGTTTATAGTTCGATTTGGCAGCTATACCCCAAATCTGCACACCGTAGAGCCAGATCGGGGCTACACAGTGTACATAAACTGCTCTTTTGGCTCTCAGTGAAATGGTGCTTCTTCTGTTAATCAGCCACCGCAATTGCTGCATTCTTTGCCCACATTTACGAGCCGTAGCTTTCAAGTGTGGACCAAAAGTAAGACGCTTATCAAGGGTGATACCGAGATACTTTGCTTGCTCTGATTGGTCCAAAGTTACGCCTTCAAACTATATGGGTGGGGTGTGGTCTATGAGCGCTTTCAGGGTGAAGCATGGATTGGTGGTCTTCAGTGGGTTGACTTTTAAATTCCATCTTTTGCACCAAGCTGCCAAAGAGTAGAGGTACTCTTGGAGACCATCTGCTGCCTCAAGGCGGCACTTGGAGCTGTAGAGCAGTGCTATATCGTCCGCGTAGGTAGCAAGCAGAGCCTTACGGGGGGCCTCCATATGTTGCTCGCTTGGGGAGGGTAGATCTGCAGTATAGATAGAGTAAAGCAGCGGGCCAAGGACGCTGCCCTGTGGAACTCCAGCTCTCATTTGGCAAGGTGTTGAATGTGTGTTCCTGAACCTGACCATAAACTGACGTCCTTCCAAGTATGATCGTAGGACACCGTAGTATGGTGCTCGGAACAGTTTTTTAATTTTGCTCAGTAGGCCGATATGCCAAACTCTATCGAAGGCTTGCTGCATATCAATGAAGACTGCATTGCAGTATTCTAGATCATCATAGGCCTGTAGGATGTGTCCTGCCAATCTGTGGACTTGCTCCACTGTGCCGTGTCCCTCCCGAAAGCCAAACTGGTGATCCGGCAAGATACGGCATTCCTTGATTATACTACCAAGAAGATTGGCAAGAAGCCTCTCCCCTACCTTAGATAAGGAAGACAAAAGACTTATTGGCCGATACGACTCAGGGTCGTCCTCCGGTTTTCCAGGCTTATGGATCATCAGGATTGTTGCTATCTTCCACTGCTTAGGGAAAAACTGCATCCTTAACATGGCGTTAAAAATGACCACTATGTAGAGTATCGCCCGAGTAGGCAATGCTTTCAGTGTGGAATTGCACACTCTGTCAATGCCAGGAGCCTTCTTCCTCGGTAGGGACTTGATGACTTCAACAATCTCCTCAGCCCTGGCTGGTTTAATGGGTAAGGCCATTTGTAGAGGTGTTTGCAGACTATCTTTTGTCTCTTTGTACTGCGCCTCCGTGGCGAATTGGTAATGGGTGAACCTGTCCCCTAAATGATGTGCAAACGAATTGGCCTGCTCTTCTTCGTTTCTAGCAAGTTCACCGTTGGGACACCGGTTGGGAATCTGTCTGAACGGTAGTCTCTTAAGAGACTTAGTGGTCTTCCAAAGCGAATATCCATCATCCACGGTGTAATCCATGGAAGCAAGCTTTTGTTCAAAGAAGTTGCTTCGAAGTTCTCTCAGGGTGTTTCGAAGTTGCTTGGCAGCCCGGTTTCATAGAATTCGGTCCCATGGGTCTTGAGATCGGATTGCGCGTCTGCGAAGTCTCCTTTTTTGTGACAAAAGCTCTCTGGCCTCTCTTGTAAGAACTATTCCATAGGCGGCGCTTGTCGGAGTATGCGAGGGCGTTGAGGCAGCAGCAGCCATGTGTATACTCTCTGTGATGTTATCTACAGCCATCTCGATATCTTCCTCAGAGTTTAGCGTGACGTTCAGATGAATCGACCTCTCCAAATGTTGCCTTAATGCGAGCAGATCAGTGTGCTTGGTGACTAGATGAGGGCTTGGATTTTCTATAATGCCATCTGTTTTAATGCTGATGACTAAGGCCAGATGGTCGGAGTCCAGATCCCAGCTCTGACTTATTGTTGCTCGAGAATCCGGAATACCATGATGTACTGCGAAGTCTATGCAGGACGGCGTGTGATTGAGTACATATGGGTACCTGGTTGGTGATCCAGTTGCAAGGATCTTAGCGCCAGTAGCAGAGATGGCTTCCGCTAGCTCTCGCCCCTAGTGGAATTGTAAGTGTCTCCCCACAGCCAGTGTCGGGCATTCCAGTCACCACCAACCAAATACCTTTGCCCGCAAGCACGGAGTGCATCGATGTAATGTCTTTCCTCAATCCTGACTCTGGGAGGGCAGTAAATGGCGCTGAACTCCACATCGCCCAGTCCTGTGGCTACTTTTACTGCTGACATTTGCATGCTGCGTGTCTCAATGACCCTTTGTGGAAAATGACGAAGCGAAGTCTTAACTAAAACCGCACCTCCACCAACGCTATTATTATTCCGCGATGGCTTGAAGGCTGGATAGAAGGCATATCCATGTATTTTTACAGCTGCCCCTCTTTTAATTCTGATCTCCGTCAAAAGAAGAATGTCAACGCTATTCTTGTGCGCGATGAGCTCAACTTCTTTTGCTTTCCCTGAAATGCCGTTAGCATTCCAGATGAGAACCTTTAGTGGGTTCATTGAGATGCTGAAACGTTGTTCTGGAGCTGAAGATTAGATCCAGCCCATTGCTTAATCGTGTTGGCCAATTCAAAAACCATTTTTTCAAGTTTTTCAAGGCGTTGATTGGCTTGACTATTATGCTGCTGCTGTTCTTGCTGCTGTTGCTGTAGCCACATAAGAAACTGCTGCTGCTGCTGCTGTTGGAGCTGTTGTTGCCATTGTTGAAATTTTGTCTGCTGTTGTTGTAGCAGTGCATGAACTTCATATGAATTCTGTTGCTGGTTATTCAATCCTTGTGGCTGATGCGCTTGTAGACTATGAAAACGACGCTGAGCAGGTGTAGCAGGTATTGCATTTGAATTACCATTTGCTACGGCAGCATAGGACGCTCCTGTATTACTTCTAGTGCCTACCAAAGGTTGGTGCTGAACAATATTTCGCTGGTGCTGCTGTATTGTTGGTCTATTAGCCCCCTTTTTGTGACTAGACTGCAAGGTAGGAAACTGTTGCTGGTCTCCAGGAAGTGTGGTAGAGTAAGCATATGCCACTTGATTATTTAAGGGGACATGACCCGTCCTTTTCGTATTAATTGCCTTCTTTGCGGAGCCCATTGATCGGCGTAGAAACTCCTGATACCATTGGCATCCTTTGTAACTGGCCGTATGGCTTCCAGAGCAGTGAATGCAGGTTGGCTGTGCATCTAGGGGGCGTGTGCATTGTGAGGTTTGGTGATTTTCACCGCATCTGGCACAGTTGTGATGTCGGCGGCAGTATTTGGCTGTGTGGCCGAAATCCTGGCATAGACGACATTGAGCAATCTCTGTGGATTTTCGCATCCTTTCAATCCTTATTTTTTGGCGGCAAAGGGTCTTGACTTGGTAAATTTCGTTAATTTTTGCACAAGGCTTAATATTAATGAAAAAAATATTAAGTTTTTCGTCCTTGTTAGTCCTTGAGCTTGGATTATGGATGTGAAGGACCTCGAAGCCCAACATTTTAAAATCGGCGGTAATATCATTGCTTAGGGTGCTATGATGTAGGTCTCTTACAACAATTCTATGAGGCTTTTCAGTCTGCAATTGGTATGTGTGGAATTCTATTCCAATGGCATCGAAACAATCCACAATTGCTCTATAGGTATCACTGTCTTTGGGGAGGATTCTGACCGTTTCCCCCTGGTTAGCTTTGACGACAACGTTATTCAAATTTGCAACGTCCTTTATGACATCAAATAAGTCATTTAAGTTGCTAATATTGACATTTATTTGCGGTGGTTTTGGAGGGCCTTTAAGCTGATTACCAGAGCTCGTTGATTCTCCTTGAAGACACTGGTCTGTATTAACTGCTTCATAAAGGTGTTCATCCAGTTGGTCATTTCCAGCGTCTGCATCTACATTCATCCGAACTTCCTCATTATTACTATCTCTTGGGATGTTCGTGTCAAGAATGGAAAATCTGTTGTTGGTGTTTGCCTGTTGGCTTGTAGTGGGGGGCAAGCCCAGGTCCCGGCCACCGCTCCCTCGTTTAGATTTAGATGACAAAGTCTGATCGTTTTTTCTTTTGCCCGTTCTCCGTTTTTGAGCATCCAGAAGTCGTTCGGCAGCAGTGCGAAGTGTTTTTGCCTCAGTGTCGTCGGGGCATGTGGATATGGAGTTTTCTTGGCTATCAAAGCTTAGTGCAGGGCAGATACTGGTTATTGTAGCAGTTGCCATGGTGTAGGTGGTGTTGTTGGTGGCACTAGTGAATGTTACTGTTGTTGTGGGTTCTGTGCATGTAGTGCGTTCAACCTCTGAACGGTACTCAGAACGAATCTCGAAGGTAATTTGCCTGATATTAGAAGCATTCTCTCATGATCAGTCCGCTTATTTCTAAGCCGAGAGTCAGATGAACTATTCGCATTCATTATACCGTAGCTGATAAGCGAAGTTTTTATTGCCCCTCTTGTGCGGCTGTGCGCAGACTGAGGGGAATGTCTTGCCCGAAGGGCAGTGAATACAGTTGTAAAAACGTTCACAAATGTGTTTTTTGTTTTTGTCCAATTGCCGACACCGCACAAAGCAGCACCCGAATTTACGATGTATGCTATTTTTAGCACACAAGATAATGCTCCGCTAAAGAACTGGACTCCGGACTGACTGTCAGTCTGGCCCGAGTAGTCTGTCTCCTCGGCCTTTATGCATTTCCTCACTGACGCAGACAGTCAGGCAGTCAGCCAGTCAGCCAGCTGCATGGGATTGTACTCGAAGCTTGGAGCTCGCCGAGTGGAGCTTAGACTGGAGCTCGCAGCTCGCCAATGTTTCTATTTCATGCACATTGACAGTTGTTCGAGTTGTTGCTGTCGTTGTCGTTGTTTCTGTTGCTGTTGCTGTTGCTGCTGCTCTTGCCAGCATGAAATTGTTAACAACATTTGTTAGCTGCCCCGACCACACTGCGTGCAGTCGTCGGGCCTGAAACCGAGTCCGAGTCGGAGACGGAGTCGGAGTCGCCTGCTGCCTGACTTCACTTCATATTGACGATGAAAGCTTTGGCTACCACAAATGCCGCATTTTGTTTCTGTTGCAGTTACTGTTGGTGCTGCTGCTTGCCTCGTGTGCTGTGTGTTTGATACTTGGCCACACTGACAGGTTAGTACACAGAAAATAAGAGCAAACTAAACTTTGATTTGAAAATTCCAGCGCCAAGGCAATAAACATTTTTCGCTTACTTTTTCTGTTGGCCGTTTGAGACATTTTCTGTAATTGACTTTCGGCTTCAATTGTATTTGTGTTTCTTTTTCGATCGAGCTCTTTTATGACTTTTTATGGCTCTGGTTATGGCACTGATTTATTCGTGTGCATTTTCGATTCGATCGAGTTTAGTTCCGCAACTAGACCCCAAGTCACATTTCCACCTCAGATGCCGCTTTCGCGGTGAACTCGAATCCAGTTTGACATTCCCTTGGAGCAGGCCTCTCACGTAAACCCCCGCTGCAGTCCCAGGCACCACTCATATAGCTCTCCCTTCCTTTGGAGATCCCTACCCCCATCGCCATCGCCATAGCCCCGCTCAAGTCTTGGCTAAGCAAACATTTGCCGAGCAATTTGTTAGCCCAAATTAAGATTGCGTACCGCCGGCCAAGACCACTAACACGACCACGACCAATTGCAGTTGCAGTTGCAGTGGCTCTGGCACCAGTCGAAATATTTTCAAAAGTCTGTTAAACGCCGTCAACAAGGCACCTAACAAGTCTACATGTCTGGCCGAGAGGCAGATTTGCATATGGGTTTATTTGTTTCTGCTGCAATTGAAACGCATCAATCAATCAGCACAGATTTGGGAAAGTGGCAACCTGCAGCGTGGCTCGGGTCACGCGCATTCCAGCTATTGCCAAACCATCAGGTACCCCCTAGGTACCCCCGAAAAAATCCTGATAGATGAATAAATTATTCAATTAATAAACTTTCGGATACGAATATGTAGGATCCCTCTCCGTTGTGTCTTTAAGTTTGAATCACGCACACACTCACATCTTTTCAGCGCATTTGGCCCTAGGCCCTAGCGGATCGCTGGCTTAAGGGCTTTTATCTTCAGCTTATCCTATTCGCACTTTTATAAACATTTCGATAGAGGTGTTTCCATATTTGACACATACATATGGATTTTACAATAGTATTCATGCCTCGCATGCCTCTCGATTTTCAGCAGAACCGTCGCGACGGCTAGTACCATTTTTTCCGCCGATATCCTTGCCTTTTCTTCTCTTAAAGCCCCAAACTTTCAACTGTACGTACATATGTATGTGTGCATATCCTCATGAATGAAATGGGAGACCTTGCTTATTGATTGCTCTGAGTGGACTCCAGTCGGTGGCTTTATTTCGGCTGCCATAGCTCATCGAGCGTGTGCCCCGGGCTCTGACAATTTATTAGTCCAAGTTGGTCGTGGACCATGGCAGTGCCAGTGCCAGTGCCAGTATGCCAGTGGGTATTCATTAAGAAGAAAATTACTGGAAAAGTAGGGAAAACCGCAGACACCGGCAAAGCGAAATATTGTGGCACGTTGTGTCACCGTGGCTGATCTGCGCCTGCGTGCGATGGCCGTTTGGGAAAGTGGGTTAGCCTGTCATTCTTCTAAGTGCCCCCACGTCATTCCCTCCATAACTACGCACGTTGAGGTGCGCGAGAATTTGGCCAAAAGGCCTTGACTTGGTTGCAATTCCAGGCGCCTCGGGGCGACGGCTGGCCAAATTAAACCGAAAATGTCGGACGATTAGATTGCTATTTCCAGGTAGCTCACTCGCCCTCCCCCTACTCCCCGTACGGGCTATATATTGGGGCCTCATGTGATTAGTGGCCAACACAAAAACGTCTATGCCCAGCCACACAAACTTGGTTAAGCCAATATTTTTGCAGACATACGCAAGAGGTGCCCAGGGCCGCAGCAGGGCACCTGCCACCTACTAGCCTCCTCGTCGCCCTTTGCAGTACACGCCCACGCAACCGCCTGGGACTGCCGGATCCGACGGAGTTCCAGTTCATCACAGTGCAAAAGCGAAATATGCAAGGCACCTACGGCACAAAGATGCACAGCCTCGAAGAGAACCTACCCTAGGATACCCTAGGATGTAAGTGTGAAAATTCGAATGAAAACGAAAACGCAAACTATGCGAAAAAAAACCAGTGCAAAACTGTGTCAAAGCCCGGCCATGCGACAAGTGACTGATATCGCATAAAGCAACGATTTAATTAGGCTCTGATAATTACAGTACAACTTGTTCTGGCCAGGTACAGGACCAGACTCGGTCGCAGGCCCAGTCCCAGCCGCAGACCCAGCCCCAGACACAGACTCAGGCGCTGTTGAGGTAGGCACAGCCGACGATAGTTGGCGGCTTAGAGACTTGGCTTCGGCTATCGCGAACGTTAGATTTGGCTAATTTACGAAATTGGTATTGCCCGATATCGCTGCGGCTTGGCTAATTCAATCATTTGCTGCCGGCGTCCGACATTAGCACATGATTTATGGCCGACTCCAAAATGGAAACTTCTGATGCCCATGTTGGAGCCGGCAGCGGACACATGCAACAGAATTTAGGAAATATAATGGATTATCACTGATGTGAAGAGTGTCCCCTTTGAATCCCCTTCGACAGGGGGCTTCTATTGGGAAAACCCTGAGCAAATACGATTCCTGCCATTCAATCGGTTCTTGATCGAAGCTTAACCCAATTGATCCTTCATATCGAGTGCCATGTTGAACACCCTACAGCCGTGTAATTTGTGTCCGAATTGGAATAAATTTATGATTAGACGAAAGTCGCCGCCACTGTCGGCTCCGACGTGGACATGGATCGGACATGGACCCGGACATGGGTTTGGGCAGGGCAAGTGGGCAAGTGGGCCCCGAAAAAACCCGTTTCCCGCAGTGCAGCTCTGCTTAGCGGACACTTGTAATATTTTTTGTTGAACTTCTCTTAATTGCGATTTGATGTTTCGGCTTCAGTTTCGCTCGTGGAAATGAAGTTGTATGGCGCATTTCTTCGGGAGGAGCGGGCGGCGCTGTGCCACAAATTTTCCGAGGCGCACTTAGCGGCAGCGTGTGAAAAGACGGGGCTGCAGCGGCGGCAAACAAATGTATTTGTGTCGAGGCGCGAAGTGTCTACAGAGAGGAGTCTGTACCTCCGTTCAAAAGACGCCGTTCGAGTGCGTGTTCATTAGGGGCAGTGGTGTTAAAGTTGTATAAAAATTGGATCAGACTTGTGCAGACGTCCCCAAGACGGCTACGCCTTGATTACGATCGAACCCAGAACCGTTTAAATTAGTTTTTTGTATTTGCGCATTCATTAGCATGCGGAACCGCTTTGTTGTTTGATCTCATCCCCGCCAAATTCCGCCCACCCTCTCCGCACTACACAGACCACAGACCACATACCACAAAAACCTCGTATGTAATAAAGTAGAAATATTTAAGTTGCCAGCAGTCTGGCAGAGGGGAGATGGAGGCAGGGAGCAGACCAGCGGCCACCAATCCATCCAGCATCCATCCATCCGCAGCAGGATGGTTTTCTTTCATGCCCCCAAAAGTCACGATATCACAGCGAGCACAAAAAAGAAGGCACAAAATAAAAGCAGCCAAAAAAAGTGATTGATGGAAATTGCTCAAACTGTCATGTTTATGAACGTCCGCAGGATATGATCACCGGAGCAGGCCATGTCGGATCGGATCGGATCGGTTCGGACCAGGCCAGATCGCTGTGGGTAGAATTCACTGCACGCAATGCGACAGTGCGACCGGGCGACAGAGGGAGGACGTGGACGAGGACGAGGATGAGAATGAACATGCTGAAAAAGAGGAAGAGAAAGTCGCTTCAGCAACTGAATGGAAGATGGAAACACCCTAGCAGGTGGGGCGGCCTGTACTTCTATGGCACAAAAGAAAGGACCCACTCGTATTACCTTTCACAACTAGGGACAGTCCAGATCTAAATTCATACGAAATTATTTTGAAACCCCAGTGAAACGTGGCAGCAGGGTATCTGGCTGGGCAGATGGTTGAAAGCCTCATTCTCCGCTTTATTTGGCTGCCAGCTCTGAAAGGTTTTCACTCACTTTGCTTACAAGTTGTCAAGCAAAGTTTCTGTTGTTGCAGATGGAGATGGGGCTGTGATGCCGGTGGTGCCACTGCCGCTGGTGCTGACGGTGATTGCCATGGCCATGGCCATTGTTCTGAGCCACACACAGCGACAGGCGGTACAGAGAAAGAGATGGATGAGAGAAGGCTGGCCGACTGAGGCGACAGGGTGCTGGATTTGGGAATCAGAGATTGCGTGCCCCCGTGTCAAGGTGTGCCAACAGTTATCGAAATTGGCAACTCTGATAGGCCGGCAGCTGGCGGCTTTTCTCTCTTTTCTTTTATTTTCTTGTTACCGCTTTTACTGCGTCAAATTCCTGGCAAAAGTCATTGAACAATGCAGACCACAGAGAGAGAGCTGCATTCGGACGGAGGAAAGTGGAGCCAAAATCATGGCTCTGGAATGCGGCAGAGCAAGTGCAATGATCTATGAGCTTGACCGCGACGCCAGTGGCTACCAACAGGGCCAACTCGGCACGGCTCGGACGGCAGCGGCAGTAGGCACCAATCACGGCAGCCAATCGCTGCTCAAGTGTGCAAATCGCAGCCATGCAAAACACGCTGGCGGAAGGCTTAATTATGCACTTGCCACAGAACTTCCCTCCCCTCTCCACGCTCCACCGGCGGCAGCTGGCAGAACTTTCAGCCAACCAACGATCCGACACATGGCCGGCCTTAATCCACCGCCAGGCGGCCATTTTCCCATGTTCAGCACACCACATCCTCATCCACATCCACATCCACATCCATGTTACCTCCCATAATTTTATGCTTCATCAATGACAGTGCGGCAAAAACATTGCAGACATCTGCTGGCTAGACAACAACTGCAACAGCAACAACAAGGTATATGCAACCGCAGCTAACAGAAGCTGCAGCGACAATCCCGCCGGTGCCTCTGCCACTGCCTCTGCCACTGCATGTTCGTCATGATCTTCATCCTCAATCCTTTTTGACGCATGCTTTCAACAGGCATACCTTATCCTGGAAATCTGCCACTGCCACTGCCTCTACCTCTGCCTCTGCCTCTGTTGTTGCTGCTGCCATTTTCTAGTCCCAGTTGCAGGGACAGCAGAAATTGTTTTCGTGGTAATTTGCACCCGAGGCTGTGAAAATGCCTCGCCGCCTGCCATGGTCTGTTGGGTCTGGTCTGTTCTGGTCTGATCTCTAGCCGATCGACGGGCGGCACATCGTCAACGTCGTCATTGTCGTCAGGGCTGGGGCTGGGGCTGGGGCTGGAGCTGGGACTGGGCCTGCCTCCTCTTTGCCCGGCCTGTTGCTGCTCATCTTTCGGACTTTGACAGCTGTTGTTATGGCCGTCATCCGGATGTGTGTCCCTGTTCTCTCTCCCTTCTTGGTGCGCCCCCTCCGCGCGGCAGCTACATTCATGTACGTACTTGGCTTGTACTGCGCCATGGCTGATTATTGTTATTAACCAGTATAGATATGCCAGATATCCCCTGCCAGAGCTCGAGAATGGACTGGATGATGTTTAGCTTGCAGCGCTCTGCTAATCTCGCATCAAAATCGATTCCCTTTGCCTGGGAATCTGCATGTGGATGTGGATCTTCTGGAGCACTTGAGTCTCACCTGCGGTGACGTGGCACAACAATCGATCTGCATTGTTGATGGCTTCCACACATTTCGGCACCACAAAAACGACAAAAAAACAACTAAAATTGAGCACGCTGGGGCTTCCAATACAAATCGATTGGAAAATGACTTGAACCTTGGTGGTCCTTGCCATGTCCGACCTAAAATGGTAATGAAGATCAAACTAAGTCCATCCATATTCAACCAGAGGGTAGCTAAGGATTGGTCCCTTTGTCAATTGGTCGGGAACTGGCTCCAGCAATCCAGCAACATTCTGAGTATTCAGAGATATTCACATATCTCCCATGAGAATCTCTGATGCAAATTAGTAACGAAACTTTTGAAAACGGCGAAGGATAACTTTTTGGGGCTTTCTCATCGAGTTAATCGAGGCATACAACGGCGCAAATGACCGAAGATTGATCTGGTGCTGCGACAGCTGCCTCTTGCACTTGATTGGTTGCCCCTGCCCTTACCCTTACCCCCATCTGGGTTCGTGCCTCTGGGGGATGAAGTGGATCGACCATTTGCCCTGGCCTGGGCCCTGCCATCGCGCTCGTGTGTATGCCTTTCGGAAGTGGCCGCCCCTTTCATGCACCGCTCAGAGGGTAATTTCGCTCATCATCTTAATTTTATTATCGACATAAATATCAAACGAAAATTGTGGCATATAAAACGCGATATAAATGTGTTACAAGCTGCCACTCTGCACTGTCCATGCCCTGCCACTGCCTCCGCCGCTGCCTGTCCAAGTCCAGCTCCACGTCAACGTCCAGGTGAACGCCTTGCTGCATAGTTGACCAGCTCTGAGCCGAGTGCACCTGAAAGGGAGCTGGCCTGCCCTGTGAAGGACATTATGGAAATGATGTTCGCGGGCATTTGACTGCCATTACTCAGGCGCTGCCGCTGTTCCTGCCACAGTCACCGGCGCAGCTTTAGTCGCTGTCTCAGTCGCACTGTGGCAACGCCCAATTGATAAATTCTGGACGATAGAGGCCCAGGCTCTGTGCTGAGCCAAAGAAGGAAGATGAAACCCAGAGAGCATTCCGAAGTCCGTCTGGCTGACTATCTGGCACATGTATATTTTATGTATGACATGCGGGAGATTCAATTGCGTGGAGCCCGGAATCGGACTCTGCTTAGTTGAGCGGCAGCGCCAAAAACACAGCTTGCAACGCCGTCTCACGTGTGCCACGCCTATTTCTTACACTATCAGTCATAAAAATTAGAAATTTATGCAGTTGTTGCAAATACTGTACAGCACTCACTCCCCGCGGACGGCTGATGGCGTGCAGAGGCTCTCGAGAATCTATCCGCACACCCACCGAGTGAGGTGGAACACCACACCTTCCTGGCCAGCACTGAGAGAAAGTATCGGGCTCTAGAAATAGGCTCTACGCTACGAGTCGATAGATAGCTGATAGCCGGCATCTGCTGCGAAGTTGAAAGCCAGACCACATTCCACTGCAACGGTTTTTTGTACAAAATCGTAGTTAAATGAGATGACAGCAGTTTCCGTCAATTTTGTATCAAGACGAAAAGTGCACCGTAGAAAAAATAATGGAAAAAACATGCAAAAGTAGTAGACCAGAAAGAACGGACGAACGAATCCAAGGAAATAACGAAAATGTGCGTGTGAGCACGTCGCAATGAAGTGAATCGCAAGAGCGAGGAATGAGGAAGCATTACGATGTTTCTAGAGATGAATGGACCAGAAGCTCAATTTTTTTTGGAATACCAGTATATATATATAGCAAATAATACATGCAAATTGTGCGTTCGAAGAACTTTACTTTACATACCCTGGCCCTACCTGGCCAGCAATAAACATTCATTTAACAGAGAGTTTCAGGTTAGGTTTGGTCCGAAAATGTCCGCTTACAAATTGATTTCGTGGTGTCGCAGCCGCCCGATCCATGAGAGGTGAGCGGTGTGCCGTGTGTCGTGTGTGGCAATCGTAGATTTGATTCCCCTGGAGTACGTTAAGACTAAACGGGTAAACGGTTATTTATGCGATAGAAATTGTTAGCCCCGGCTGGCTTATCGGATGACACGGGTGTGCATTGGAAATGCGTCTGGCGACGAATAAATAAAACGTTGGGTCCCCAGATACGCAAATGGAGCTGGATCGGGGATAGGCAAAACGTGGCAACAGGTTGAGGAGCCGGATCAGGAGCAGGGACAGCAGCAGGGGAAAAAACAAACAGCAAATTGACATAACCAGATTGACAAGTTAAGGCTTGTCATTGGCCCAGCTCCCCTTCGCCTGCGCCTTCGCCTTCGCCATTGGCATTGCCATCGTCAGCGTCAGCGTCTCCATGTTCTTCTCGTCATCTCGTCATCGTCATCATCAGTCAACCAATTTGTTTCGATGAATGACTGAATGAATTTGTTCACCCCTTGGTCATCTTGATAGCTGGGATGGACCTGCCCTAGCCAACGGCAGCCTAAAGACAACAGGTTCTTGCGGAGAACCAGCCACCAGAGGTGGAGCAGCAGTGGAGCGGAGCCCCAGCCACGGTGGATGCAGTGGATCGGAGGCACTTACATATAAACGTTTGGCAGCCTTCGCGATTGCGATCAGCGTTCAATCGCACTGTCTGTGTGTGTGTGTGTGTTTTTTTTTTTTTTTTTCCATGGATACGCCACGGTGGGTGAGAATCTCTAAGAGACGCGACCGGCCCGTACCAGTCAACGAACTGGACTACCCCTTCGGGGCTTCCCAGCTAAACTCACCACCACGCACAGCTGCACACCTCATTCCCCGCGGGATCACCGCAAAGTATTACTTCGCTGGGATGGGTTGCCTACGTTAGGCACTCTCCTCTACGCGTCGCTCCCTTTCGCATCTTCTCAGATCGCTCTGGATGGCTATTAGGGTGTTGCTAACGCGCTGCCAGTTCACGTCGGACTCCGTCATGAACGCCATTAGCTCCTCTGGTCGTGGGAAATACTCTGCACTTGAGCGGTATCTCGTGCAGTGGTAGATCACATGCTCCGGATCCTCGCTCTCATTCGAACACTCAGGACACTCGGGAGTATCCTCGTGTTTGAACCTGTGCAGATACTTCCTGTATCCTCCGTGACCCGTCAGGAATTGGGTGAGGTGGTAGTTCATCTCTCCGCTTCTCCGCCCTATCCATGACTCAATGTCCGGGATTAGTCTATGGGTCCACCGTCCATTTGTGGCCGTGTCCCATCTTGCCTGCCATTTTTCTATCGACGCCCGCCTTCCCGACGCACGGATGGTCTCTAGCGATGCATTAGTTCGCATCCCTGCGCGCGCTTCATATACATGCGTCATCTCGAGCGCTAGTATATCCACCGGTATCATGGCCGCGAGGACCAGGGCTGCGTTATTCGACACCGTCCTATATCCAGACACTACTCGAAGAGCGCAGAGCCGATATGGCACTGACATCTTTCTTCTTAGACTTGAAGACCACACCGGCGCAGCGTACAGTAGGATCGAGGCCCCTACTCTCGCCAGGAGTAAGCGTCGACCTGCCTTGGGTCCACCAATATTGGGGAGCATCCTTGCGAGTGCTGCCTGCATCCGGGAGGCTTTTTGACTCACGTACTCGATGTGGGCCCGGTAGTTCAATCGGTTATCCAGCATCACGCCTAGGTACCGGATTGACTCCTGCGACTTAATAGTCGCATTACCCACGCGAAACGTCGCGTACTCCACCTTCTTCCGACTCGTGGTGAGTACAGCCTCCGTTTTGTGGCCAGCCAGGTCCAATCCCGCGTTTTCCATCCAGTTGGATACGATCCGGATTGCCTCGTTGGCCGTCGCCTCGACATCTCGGAGCTCTTTGGCGACCAGGGCGAGATCGTCAGCGAAACCGACAAGCGTGCATCCCTGCGGAAGCTGGAGTCTCAGGACGTCGTCGTACATTATGTTCCACAGTAGAGGTCCTAAGACTGATCCCTGTGGAACTCCGGCTGTCACCCTGTAGAGCTTTGGTCCCTCCTCCGTCTCGTACCTCAGTACCCTACCCGACAGGTAGCTGGCTATTATCCGAAGCAGGTAGGTGGGAACTCCAATTCTCCCGAGCGCCTCGTTTATCCGAGACCAGTTCGCTGAGTTAAACGCGTTACGGATATCCATTGACACCACCGCGCAGTACTCCTTTGTGCCAAATCTCCATCTTATTCCCTCGATCGCTCTGGATGCAATGTCGGTGACTGCCTTGATGGCGTCGACCGTTGATTTGGCCTTCCGGAATCCGTACTGCGACTCCGATAAGGCCTCCTTCTCCTGGATCACAACTTGCAGTCGGTTGTAGACGATTCTCTCCAGGGTTTTGCCGACCGTATCCAGCAAACATATTGGGCGGTATCCTGATGGTTCCTCCGGGGACTTATTTCCTTTGGTAGAAGTATTAGCCGCTGCACTTTCCACTGCTCTGGAATCACTCCTTCCCGTAGGCATTTGTTGAACGTGACAACAAATACTTCTGGTCTGGTGGTTGCTCCAAGCTTCAATGCCTTGTTTGGGATCCCGTCCGGTCCTGGTGCCTTTTTATCCCCAATTCTCCTGGTAGCCGCTATCACCTCTTCAACAGAAATCTGTTGCCACAGCTCGGAGTCTTGGCTCGAGACGCTCTCCTCCCTATACGGGTGCTGTGGGAATAGGGCCTCCACGATGCTACGAAGCAGGATCGGGCAGGTCACTTCCGGTGTTGACTGGCTCCTTATCCTCTTGGTGACGACCTTATATGCCGTCCCCCAAGGGTTGACGTCAGCCTCCTCGCATATCTGCCTGAAGCAGGCTGACTTGCTCTCCTTTATGGCACGTTTAAGGGCTCTTTTCGCTGATCGGAGTTCCTCTCCCCTTGTTTCGAACTCAGGCCGACCTCGTGCTCTCTGGTAGCACCGTCTTGCTCGTAGGCAGGCTTTCCTTAGCTGGTTAACCTCCGCATTCCACCAGTAACAGGGCGCTCCTCTTTTGCAAGGCTTCCTTCTTGGCACTTCTGAGCCAGGCCCTCTGCCGTTTCTCGCGCAGGGCTCCAGCTGGCGTTGCGCAGATATTCCGTGAAGGTTTCCATATCCAGGTGGTCGCCCTTCCATTTAGGTCCGGTAATTTTGGCTAGCTGTCTTTTCGTTGCTGCTGCGCATTCGAAGTTGATCGCCTGGTGGTCGCTGAACGTAAACTCCTCGCTTACTCTCCACGTAGATCCCCTTTGGAGTGAGACGCTCATGAAGGTTAGGTCGATAATGGACCCTCGACCCGCCTTGAAGTAGGTTAGCTTCCTGCCATCGTTTGCGAGTATTACGTCCAAGGAGGCAAATTCCTCGAGCAGACACGTGCCTCTGGCGTTGGTTTCCTTACCTCCCCACTCTACGGACCACGCATTAAAGTCTCCCGCTATTATTACGGGGGCTCTTCCGCGCGCGTCTTCCGCTATATGCGCTAGCATACTTTGGAAGCGCGCTAGGTCCTAGCTCGGCGGGGCATAGCAGCTATAGAAGGTTACCTCTCTAAGCCTCGCTCTAACAAATCCTTCGTTGGCTGCGCATATCTCCAGATGGCCGCCTTGCCGCAACTGCTGCTGGTCCAACCGCTTCCTGGTATCGCCCTGAATGGCTCGCAGATGAGCACGACTTCGGTCTTCCTCTCCCTGACTGCTTGTCTCAGGAGAGACTGAGCAGCTTCGCAATGGCTTAAGTTCAGCTGAGTACACCTCATGCTGATCTTTTAGTCAGGGCGTTCCTAAACAGGGGGCATCTACCGCTGCCGGCCACGTGCTTCCAGTCTGCGCTCGTTCCCTTGCAGAGCATGCACTGTGGTTCCAGGCTACAGTCCTTTGCCAGGTGGTTCTCGTCAGAAATGGGGTCTCCTCCGGCTCCTTTCTCTCCCTTTCAGCGTGGGCGTCCTTTTCAACTGCTACTCCTGGTGTGGACCTCGACCGCTGCCTTGGTCCTCTTTGTCCGGGGTGTTGGTGCACCTGCAGCCTGTTTCCTCTTAGGCTCCGGGAGAGGTCTGAAAATCGAAGACGTCTGAGAGGACTGGTGGGTCCTGATAACCGCCTTAGCTCCTTCGTCGTGCAGCTGGATAGCAACCAGCTCATACAGCACCCTTATGCTCTCGATCGAGTCCCGCATGGGTTGGTGTATGGATCGCCTCTTGCCATCCTCGAGCATCTCCACTAGCTGCGGCCGGCAGCGGGGCGTCGGTCCGCTCACCAGTTGGCGTTCTCGCCATTTTTTTTCTTTTATTGAAGCCTTCTGAGTCGTTCGTCGTTATGGGTGTGATATTTTTACTCATTTTGTTGGCTCCCAGCTCGTAAGCCGTTGTCCTTGTCTGTTGTACAGTCGCGTTATGATCCCATGGTTGTCTATGCAAGCAGGGAGGCCATGCGAGGGTTGACTCCCGCCCTTATGGGGTCGGGAGTTCAGAGCCGGATCCGCGCGAGTCAGGAGTGACTCAACTGAGCCTGTACGTCCAATTTAATGGCTACGGAACAAGGAGCGTGCTTAGAGATTTGCCAATTTTTCACGGGACGGGGGCAGAAGCAGCATTAACCTAGCAGCCATTTCGGCGGGGTTTCATTCCGCGTACTAAAGTGCAAGAATGCTGGCTTCCGTCAGCCCTGGGGTCATCAATCCAAAAATGGGGGGTCCAGTTCCTATCCTAAGACTTTACTGGTCTCCTTCTTAGTCGCCTTCTCGTATAAGCTAGGTGTTTCACAAGTGTGTTAGACCTATCCGGGGATACCTGGCATGTGCCGGCGGTTACGAGTTGCTTTAGTGCTCTTTACAGGTGCTCTTCTTAGTCGCCTCATACGACAAGCTATGACATGCAGTGGTGGTATTCTACTGCCCGCTCACACGGGTGTGTGTGTGTGTGTTAAGAGAGTATGTGTTTGTTGGAATTGCTGGAAGCAACACGGAGAACAACACAAAGTAGGCTGGACAACGATTCAGCTGGAGTGGATCGGAGATAGAGATGGAGACGGAGACGGAGCGGAGCAGGCGATAAGAACTGCAGCGACAATGTCCCCAGCATCGATTTGCTCGCTAACTGTCTGACGGTGGCAGCCTCATTCCCGGTGGCTCGCCGCCAACGAGTCGAAGCGATCCGTCAGGGAGAGTAGTCGAGTGGAAAGCTCTGCGCCAAATACCGACGGCAAACTTAGCCACGAACCAGCACAGAACGACAAGGAGCAGACGGGCTGGGAAAGAAGTAATCGCCATTTTGCCAGAGCCCCGCCTCAGACGCATACACAGATACACACACATACACACACTTGGCATTCGTTCGCATGTAATTGAAGTCGTTTACGGTGAGGAGTGGGGGGTGGTGGGGGGGGGGAACAGATGCAGCAGGGGAAGAAGAAACAGCAGCCGGCTACCGGGTCGGCCATCATCAGCATTCAGCATGGGACGGGACGGGATGAGAACGAAGGCCGCCAATGAAAAGCATGTGGCAACATCATTAACTTCTGCTTTAGGTGCTGCTTTTTTTGCTGCTGCTGCTGCTGCTGCTGCTACTGCTGCTGTTTTACCCCCCGAAATTGTCACAGTGAAAGTTATTGCCACTTGTTGGCCGAATCTCTCGCTCGCACATGCAGAAAATGACGCCAGGGCAACCATTTTGGAAATCCCATGGCGTTTCATCATTTAACTCCGCCGGTGCCATTATGACACATGACACTTTGTTTTAAATACGAAAGCACAGCGAATGGAGCCCCTCGCCCCTGCCTGTCGCCTCCTGACCAAAGCAGCGCTCGCTGGAGGCGACAGCCCGTTCGATTCTTTTCGCATAAGTTCACAGCAGGAGTTCCCTGTGCAACCGAAAACGAATTGAATTCCGTTCGCTGTCCCTCCGAAAATTCAGTCATTTGTTGTGATGGGTGAAAAATTTCATACCTGATTCCGAGGCGACGGAATTCTATACAATATTTGTTCCCCCTCCACCCCGCCATGGGTGATGGCTTAATCGGCGGCCATTAATACAGCGACTGCTTGACTGACTGATAAATAAACTGTATTAATTTATGCCCACTTCGGGAAAGTTTCTACAGATCCAACGAAGACGATGTCGGTCCGGACAATCCCTTGGACATTGTCAACGGTAGCCGCAGCCGATAAGTCGTGAAATTTATATACTTTCAAGACGGTCCTCCGGCCACTCTTCCCGCTCCGGCCAGCTCGTAAAACGGGCCAAAACTATGCGATCTGATGAACATTTTATGACATTTATGTAAAGGACAGTGTATCAAGCAGTTAACACTATCCCATCTAAATTAACATTTGAACTTAAGATACCATCGATAAGACCTAACCGATATAACCAGACTTAACCGATGTTTAAAAGACCTAACCGATAAGGGGTTATCGATATGGGAGTGGGTTGTTGGAAGTAGAAGCAGAAAGTTGAACAAAAAGTCGGAAGAACAGACTCATTAATTGCACATCTTAAATCATACACTTCGTACTCTTTTTCGAAAAACACTATTAATAAACGATACATTATTATTAATCTTACATTTGGGGGCTCGTCCGCGTCGAATACAGAGCTCGGAGTGTGTGAAAAAGAAAAACAGAAGAAAGCAGAAGCTGATGCAAGAAGAGGAATGTTGAAAAGTTGCTAAAGTTGTTGTTTGTAGCTACATAAAGTTGTAAAGTTGTTGGTGGCTATAAACATTAAGTTGAACAATCCAAATTCTGTGAGCATAACAGTAGAAACGGAGTTTAATAAAAGATCGGTCGTTTAATTCGGTTGGAAAATTGTGAAATTCATTGTCGCGCCGCAGCGTCGCCTTGTCCGTGCGCAGTACGCACGCAAGCAGAAAAAACCCGCACAGACACGTTGTGTGTGATACACACTTATAAACAGAAAAGACAAGCACTCGTCGGGTCCACAGACACAAGTCGAAAAGAGCCGCAAAATGATGCAAACACCGCCGCCGTTGCACTGGAAAGAGAGAGAAGGAAGAAGCTGTACCAGGAACGTCGCGCCCGAGTGCAAACGAGATGGAAGATTTATAAAATGCGGAAAACAATACTGATGACAAGATTGATCAAATGATAAAGTTTCTAAGTTTGAAAGTGCTTTGCGATGAGCAACGAGAAATCCAAATGAAGATCGCTCCAGATAATTTTACAAAAGTTGTGAGCGATTGTGATGGAAAATCGGTTCCCATAGAAAAATGGTTTGAGATATTCGAAAAAAATGCCGACGCATATGAGCTTACTGAAAAGCAAAAGTATGTGCAGGCCAGAGGATAAATGACCGGTGCAGCTAAGCTTTTCCTTGAAGCTGAATGCGTGTGCACCTATGAGGAACTCAAGAACGTATTATTGGATGAATTCACATGTAGCTATAACAGTGCAGACATTCATAAGCTGCTGCAAGAAAGAAAGAGGAAGAGTAGTGAGTCGATAGCAGCAGTCGGACATGTTGAAGACGCGGCTGTTATAAGCCATATTGTGAACGGTCTGGACATAAGAAACGAGTATAAGTATGCCATGTATCGCTGTAAGACCTTCAGGGCCTTGAAAGAAGAGTTCGATATCTATGATCGTTTGAACATATCGGAGAAGAAGGGCAATAACGAACAGCATAAAACGAGTTTCAAGCAGCAAAGTGGGCAAAGCGGTAAAAAAGAATATTGCTATAACTGTGGATCAGGAGAACACAAACGCAAAGACTGCAAAGCCGAAACAAAGTGTTTTAAGTGCAATCAGAATGGTCACATTTCGCGTAACTGTCCTTATGAAGCTGATAAAGTTGATAAAGTTCGCGTCATTTTGGATCGCAGTCGCATGAAAAAAATTCAAATAAACGGCATTGTTCGGAGCAGAACCCAGCCGATTAGCTGCTTGCCAAATAGCACCTAATTCTTGGCCCTCAGCCGCACAGCTAAAGGCATTAGCTGTAAGCCCTTTGCTTTCGGTTCCCACGTTTATACGTATACAGGGTGTCTTTTTCGGTCGTGCTGAGTGACTCTTTTAAAAACTCAACATGGCAGCACCTGAGCCTACCAATGTCGCGAACGCAGCAATGCCGACTGATGTAGATTTCTACAAGCACAAGGCCGAGTCCATCGCGCGCCAACTAAAGGCCATGGATCGCTTTCTCACCAAGGAAGAGCTTGCCGAGTTAGATGAGGCAGAACTTCCAGCTCGCTTAGAGCAGATCGAGCGAATGAATGCGGATTTCGATGCCGCTCAAACGAGCCTTGAAAGGCTGGATTTTTGCAGTTAGCCCATGATGCCCGGCTGGACTTTTCGAATGTTTATGTCAAGGTTAGGTCCAGGCTGTCGCGGGAGTTGATGGCTGCTCGCACGGTAAATGTTGCCAATTCAACGGCTCGGCATACTCTCGATGGGAATTCGTCGTTGTTCGCCTATATAGGCCGTTCTCGAATGCCCGAGTTGCAGCTTCCGCGATTCGGTGGGAGCTACATGGATTGGCCAGAATTCCACGCGATGTTTTCGACAATGGTGCACAAAGACCATCGTATACCAATCATCGAAAAATTCCAATATCTTCGTGGATGTCTAGATGGTGCTGCGCTGGATACGATTCGTTCCTTGGAACTTTCTGAGGAGAATTACGACAAGGCGTTGAATTTACTAATGTTGCGATTCGATAATAAACTGTTACATTTTCAGGCACACGTCAAGGCTATTTTCGGGCTGCAAGGGGTGGAGAAGGGCTCGGCTATCGGCTTGCGCGCGCTCAGCGATAAAATCAATTCGCACTTGCGTGCACTTCAGACCTTGGCAAACCCCGCAGGAGATTTCCGATGGGTTGCTGATCTTCATCATAGGCACGAAATTGGCCCACAAGACCAAGGAAAAATGGGAAGAGAACTTGCCGACGTCAGGATTGCCTCGGTGGTCAAGCATGGCCTCATTCTTGGAAGCAAGATGTCGGATGCTGGAAAATTTGGGATCGGCTATGGTAACAATTCCTAGCCAGCAGGTGGGAGAAAGTAAACCTAGCACCCTAATCACCTCCATTAACGATCATAATAGCTCAACATGCAAGTATTGCAAATCCTCCGATCACTACATATCCCGATGCCAGGCATTTATAGATCTCCCTGTTTTTTCTCGATACAAGGAGGTGAAGAAGCGCCATTTATGTCTAAACTGCCTCAACAAAGGCCATTCATTGCAACGCTGCAAGTCAGGGGCATGTAGAAATTGCCAAGCCAAGCATCACACACTGCTCCACATGCAGTCGGGCGCTGACGCTGAGTTGCCGTCGCCGAGCACGGAATCGACCCAGCATGATCCTGCAAGTGCCCTAGTAGCAAAGCAAATATATTAGCCCTCCCCCTCGAGTCAAAAATCTCTGCCTAGCCAAAACGTGCTGCTAGCTACTGCAATCGTATATGTCAGGGGCCGTTTTGGATCGCTTATTCCATGTCGTGCCATTTTAGATTCCGCTTCTCAGGTTAACTTTATAACATCGAGACTCGCCAATCAGCTGCAGTTAGATCCTCACCCGTCTCACGTTAAAATCGCCGGTATTGGAGAGTCAATTCTACCATCCAGCAAGGCTGTGGACATCGTCCTGCAATCTCAAGACGAAAGCTATCGCGGTTTCCTCTCTGCAATTATCACTGCCTCAATCACAGGAATGCAGCCTAACTTCGGCCTAGACGCAAAGGATTGGCCAATGCCAAATAATCTAAAACTGGCTGATCCTAATTTCGCCAAGCCCCAGCGTGTCGATGTGTTGATAGGTGCTGGTTTGTTCTTCGAATTAATGTGCGTTGGACAGATTCGACTGTCAGACCAATTGCCAACATTGCAGAAGACGAAACTTGGCTGGATAGTGTCAGGAAGGATTAAAAACTCTGAGAAAGCCCGTGCGGCGCTAGCAGCCGTTGAAGATCCCCCTGTCATCTCCGCTTGCGAGACTAATTTGTGCGATATTGTAAGGCGGTTTTGGGAAGTCGATGGAGATTATTCGCCCTCATCAATTTCGGAGGAAGATGTTCATTGCGAACAGCATTTCGTCACAAACTGCATTCGCCTAGAGTCCGGAGCTTACTCCGTGCGTTTGCCAACCAAATTCAGTCTAGAGGAATTAGGAAAATCGTATCAGCAGGCGCTACGTAGATTTCTCAATTTGGAGAGGAAGCTAGCAAAAAATTCACACCTTAAGGCAAAATATATGGAGTTTCTCCAGGAGTATCGTGATTAAGGACACATGTCGCCAGCTTCGCGGCAGTCAGACCTTCCGCAGTACTTCTTGCCTCACCATTGCGTCCACAAGCAGGATAGTACAACCACCAAATTACGCGTAGTGTTCGATGGATCTGCCAAAACAGCGTCTGGAGTATCACTGAATGATGCGCTAATGGCTGGACCCACCATCCAACCTAAAATTCTGATAACTCTGCTTCGTTTCCGCTTTTTTAAAGTCGCCTGGTGTGGCGATATCTGCAAAATGTACCGCTGTGTACGCGTTTCCCATCCCGATACGCACGTGCAGTGCATCCTATGGCGCAATGACCCGAAGGAGGAGATTCAGGTGTTCAAGTTGGAGACTTTTACTTACGGAACCAAACCTGCCGCTTTCTTAGCAATTCGTGCTATGCATCAATTGGCAAATGATGAAGAGTTGCGTTTTCCGCTTGGAGCTCATGTTGTTCGAAGAGATTCTATGTCGATGATCTCATATCTGGAGGGGACAGCATTGATTCTGTCATCAAGATTTCTACAGCAGGTAAAGGAGCTACTTTCGAAAGGATGTCTTCCCATACGTAAATGGTGTTCCAATGAACCCGCTGCTTTGGAAGGCGTATCGGAGGCGGATCGCGAAAAGTTCCTTACCTTTCATGACGGGACTGAAGTAACCAAGGCGCTTGGTCTAGTTTGGGATCCCACCACGGACAATCTTCTGTTTAGCTTCGCTCACGTCGGAACCGCTGCAGGCCCAATATCGAAGCGTTCGGTCCTGTCTACACTAGCTAGGTTCTACGATCCTCTAGGGCTCATCTCTCCCATCATCACAAAAGCTAAAATATTTATGAAGTCGCTATGGAACGAAAGCCTAAAGTTGAATTGGGACGAAAGCCTGCCCCAGGATATACATACGACTTGGATTGAGCTGACTTCGCAGTTGTCGATGGTTAAAAACTTTAAGTTTCCACGTTACGTGCTTCGGCAGCAAGCCAGATTAGAAATGCACGCGTTTTGTGATGCGAGCCAAGCAGCATATGGCGCCTGTGTATACATGCGTTCGGAAGCTCTTGGCATTGTGCAAAGTCATCTCTTATGCTCTAAATCCAGAGTCGCGCCCTTGAAAAGTATGACTATCCCCAAGCTTGAGCTATCCGCTGCCCTCGTATTAGCCGAACTGGTGTCCACCATAGTTAAGGGATTATCAGCTCCATGCCAAATACATTGCTGGTCGGATTCGTCCATAGCCCTTGCCTGGATTCGAGAATCACCATTGAATTTTAATATATTTGTTTCTAATCGAGTTCAGCGGATTCAGGAGCTCACCGCTGGAATAACTTGGCATCACGTGCCCACAAAGTTGAATCCTGCCGACATCATATCACGTGGATCCACGCCCGCTGAACTAATGGATAGCAGCCTTTGGATCTCTGGACCACCATCTCTGCCGACCGATGTACCAGAACGTCGTCATGCAGCATTGGTTGTTTCAAACGAAAGGGATGTATCGTACGATTGCAAATTTCAAAACTCATTCGGATCCATGCAGCGCGTCTTTGCTTACATATATCGATTCTACATTCTCAAGGACAAAGGCATAGCGCGGTCGAAGGGTCAACTTACCGTAATCGACATCAAAAATGGTACGCATTTGCTCATAAGGGCAATACAGCAGCAACAATTTTCGGAAGAGATAAGGGCCCTCGCCAGCAAACAGGCCCTACCCCCAAAAAGCACGATGGCGTCACTGAATCCATTTCTGGATAGCTTTGGATTGCTGCGTGTTGGAGGCCGCCTCCAAAATGCCGAATTGGACTACGACGCGAAGCACCCGATCCTGCTTCCTAAGGGACATCCTGTCACTGCCTCTATTATTATCTTCTTTCACGAAAGGTTTCTCCACGCAGGAGCTCAAAGATTGCTCGGACTGCTTCGGCAAAAATTCTGGCCTATTGGTGGACGCAAATATGTTGCGGGAATCATTCGCAAATGTGTAAGATGCTTTCGTTTGAAGCCAGTGCTGAGGGAACATATCATGGAAAACTTGCCTGCGGATCGCGTAAGGACTAATCCAGCATTCCACACAACGAGCGTTGATTTTTGCGGACCCTTTTATCACAGGTCGGAAGTCAGAAGCAGGCCTCCTATCAAATGTTACATCGCTGTCTTCGTATGCTTTAGCACCAAAGCAACTCATTTGGAAGTCGTTCGGGATCTATCTACAGAATCCTTTCTGGCAGCATTAAGGCGTTTTATAAGTCTACGTCCCAAACCTCGAATCATCTGGTCAGACAACGCTACAAATATTGTAGGAGCAAAAAATGAGCTTTTGGAGCTTCGGCAAATGGAGCTTATGCAATTACAGAAAGTCCCGATGATCTAGATGTGCTCACGCCAAACCACTTTTTCAATGGAGCCCCGAAAGCTGCATTCGACGAGCCAGATGTGGCGCATCTCCGGGTCAACCTACTTAGTCGATGGCAGCGGCTGTGTCAAATGAAGCAGGCGTTTTGGAGAAAATGGAGCACGGCGTATCTTTCGATTCTTCAGGAGCGGAGCAAGTGGCGGTCATCGTCTCCAAACATCAAGCTAGGAGCGCTCGTCATGATCAAGGAGGAAACGCTGCCACCATTAAGGTGGCCGCTTGGCCGCATTGAGAGCGTCATCCCAGGAAAAGATGGAACCATCAGAGTACCCGTCATCCGCACTCAAAGAGGCCTTTTCAAGAGGGCCGTTGGAAAAATAGCGGTTCTGCCCCTTCAGGATGGATCTGTTGAAAGCCTTTGCCTTCCAACGGGGGGTGAATGTTCGGAGCAGAACCCAGCCGATTAGCTGCTTGGCAAATAGCACCTAATTCTTGGCCCTCAGCCGCTTATTTTGTTTGTTACTTATGTCTATGTCACTCATTTGTTTGTTAAAGCTTTGCGCGTGCTTGCCCTGCTAAACGCTCTCTGCCAGCTCGCTCTTCGCTATCTCCGCTTTGCGTCTGCCTACCGACGTCAGCCGAGCGAAGCTGCGCTTAGCGATCGGAGCGGCAATGTAAAGGGCAGGCAAGCCACACTTGCAATTTGGATGTCACGCATTAAAGAACATATCGTAATTTTATTTCTGCGCCGAGTTTTATTTAATTCGAAATAATTAGTCGGCCGATTGGGGATAAAAAACATTATCTCCACAGGCATTGTAGTTGACTGTCTTGTGGATACAGGGTCAGATGTAACCATAATCAAAGAGAGTATGTTGAAGACCATGAAAAACGTTAAACTTTTGAAGTGCACAACTATGTTGCGCGGTCTGGGTCAGATATCAACAGAGCCTGTTGGATACTTTAATGCAGAAGTTACCGTGGATAAGTTGCAGACCACACAGAAGTTTTTAGTAGTCCCCAGTAGCCAGATTGTTTTCGACGCACTTTTGGGGCATGATTTCATTAAAAAGTTCCGTTTCGTCGCTGATATGCAAGGATATATGTTTTTGAAGCATGACGCAGATCCTGTGCCAACAGATGAGCATGCTCTTATATATAATGTAACTAAAGAGTCATCCTTTGTAGCTCCGCCGCAATATCGAAAAGACGTTGAACAGATGATAAGAAACAGTTACCAAATGCCCACAGAAGTTGCAAAGCAGTCTCCAATCCAACTGAAGATAGTTCCCGACGGAGTAATCAAGCCGTTTCATCACTCACCGAGTCGCTTATCAACAGACGTAAAGAAGCAAGTCGAAGAATGGATCGAGAAAGGAATCGTGTGCAAGTCGTCTTCAAATGTAGCGAGCAGAGTTGTCGTCGTGAAGAAAAAAGATGGTACACTTAGAGTTTGCGTAGACTACAGGAAGTTAAACAGCATGGTATTGCTGGACTGCTTCCCAGTCCCGATCATGGAGGAAGTCTTGGAAAAGCTGCAGTCGGCTAAGTGGTTTACTATAATGGACCTTGAAAACGGATTTTTCCATGTGCCTATGGAAGAGCAAAGCAAGTCGTATACGGCCTTCGTCACAAAGGAGGGATTATTCGAGTTTAATAAAGCGCCTTTCGGATTCAAGAACTCGCCAGCTGCGTTCATTCGGTTCGTAAGCTATATTTTTCAAGAATTAATCAACTCTGACATTATGCAGCTTTATATGGACGACATAATTGTTTAAGCCGCGTCGCCCGAGGTATGCATGAGGAAGACGAAGTTGGTTCTGGAGACAGCTGCGCAGTTTGGCCTAAAGATCAAGTGGAAGAAATGTAGCTTCATGCAGCCACGCATTAGCTTTCTGGGCCATATCATTGAGGACGGGAGAATCTGGCCCGGCAAAGAGAAGACAGCAGCTGTCAGTCGGTTTGCTACGCCCAAAGACATTAAAGCAGTTCAAGCATTTCTGGGACTCACAGGCTTTTTCAGAAAGTTCATCCCTGGCTATGTACAAGTTGCCCGGCCGCTCACGAATCTACTCAGGAAGGAAGCAGTTTTCAACATTGGCGAAGCAGAGCAACAATCGCTACAAACCTTAAAGAATCTGCTTGTAATCGCACCTGTATTACATTTATACTCACGAGAAGCGCCAACGGAACTCCACACGGATGCATTCAAAGAAGGTTTCGGAGCAGTTTTGTTGCAGCAGTTTGATGGCAATTTCCACCCGATTTACTATTGGAGTAAAAAGACTACACAAGCTGAGTCCAAACGTCACAGTTACTATTTGGAGGTCAAAGCTGCATACCTCGCACTCAAGAAGTTTCGTCACTACCTGTTGGGGATCAAATTTGATCTTGCCACTGACTGTGCGGCGTTTAAGCAGACAACAACGAAAGCAGATATACCCAGAGAAGTTTCCCAGTGGATTCTGTATATGGAGGACCTTACATTCAAAGCAGTACACCGCCCAGGGGACAGAATCAGACACGTGGACTGTCTCAGTCGTTTTCCGCAGACATGCATGTTCGTGACGACGGAGCTAACAGCTCGGATAAAGAAAGCACAGCAGGATGACGATTTCATCAAAGCCACAGTTGAGATCCTGAAGCAGCACCCATATCAAGACTACAAGCTTAAAGGAGGTCTTCTCTTCAAATCTGTAAATGGCAATGACGTATTGGTGGTTCCAAGGCTGATGGAAAGGGAAATCATTCAAGGATCGCATGAAGTTGGTCATTTCTCCACAGCGAAGACAATGCACTCAGTTCAGCAGCAATACTGGATTCCGCACCTTGAACGGAAAGTAAATAAGTTGATTACTAATTGTATCAGTTGTATAATTTTCAGCAAAAAGTTGGGCAAACAAGAAGGCTATCTTCATTGCATTGACAAGGGTGACACACCACTATACACGCTGCACGTTGATCATTTGGGACCAATGGATGCGACAGCCAAGCAATACAAGTACATTTTTGTACATTTCAATAGGTCACGCAGAAGTTGTGAAGAGGCTGAGCGATTGGTCATTTGTGTTTGGTTTTCCCAAGCGCATAGTCAGCGACAGAGGAGCAGCGTTTACATCCAACGCATTCAGCGAGTTACTCAACGAGAACAAAGTCGAACATGTGTGTACAACGACAGGTGTGGCGAGAGGCAACGGTCAGATTGATCGGGTGAACCGTTCAATTTTGGGTATCATCGCAAAGCTCTCAGCTCTGGAGTCAACGAAGTGGTACAAGCATGTGCCACAGGTCCAGATGGCGATTAATTCGCATGTGCATTCTACGTTGAAGTCGTCGCCATTCGAGGTCATGTTTGGGACAAAGATGCACAGACAAGCTGAAAGTCGACTATTGGAGGTGCTCAACGAGGAGTTGGTTACGCAGTTTAACAACGAGCGCCAAGAACTGCGTGACCAAGCGAAACAAAACATTGAGAAGGCGCAAGAGGTGTACAAGCGCAATTATGATAAAAAACGACGACCTGAGCACGTCTACAGACTAGGAGACATGGTCGCGATCAAGAGGACGCAGTTCGTCGCAGGACGCAAGTTGGCCAGCGAGTATCTAGGCCCATATGAAGTCACCAAGGTAAAGCGGAACGGTCGCTACGACGTCAGAAAGGTTGCTCAAGTCGAGGTGCCAAATATCACAGCAACGAGCAGTGACAATATGAAGATATGGCGTTTTGTCTCAGAGAACGATGATATATTATCATCTGGGACAGATGAAGATGAGCAGGAGGGCCGAATGTAAAGGACAGTGTATCAAGCAGTTAACACTATCCCATCTAAATTAACATTTGAACTTAAGATACCATCGATAAGACCTAACCGATATAACCAGACTTAACCGATGTTTAAAAGACTTAACCGATAAGGGGTTATCGATATGGGAGTGGGTTGTTGGAAATAGAAGCAGAAAGTTGAACAAAAAGTCGGAAGTACAGACTCATTAAATGCACATCTTAAATCATACACTTTGTACTCTTTTTCGAAAAACACTATTAATAAACGATACATTATTATTAATCTTACATTTATGGAGGCAAATTTTAATGGTCGACAGAACCATTTATGTGGGCCGACCCGACCCCCGTATCCACAGCCATATCCATATCCATATCGATATGGCATATAGTAAGGTTACACGATATTTCGGACAAGTTTTTATCTTCTTTTTATGACTTAATCCATACCGAAAGGTCCCCGATCCATGCACAAGACACAAGAACTGTTTGAGCACAGCAATCCAGAGACAGAGACAGAAACCGAAAACAGATACAGATACAGAAACAGACTGAAAAGCTATGAGGCAATCTTTTTCGTATAGTCATTCATATTTTTTGGTTTGATCGCTTTTTACATAACAATGCCACTCAGACTTGATTCGGAATCTAACTCCGAGTATATATGTGTGTGTGGTGGATACGTATGGAGAGAAAAATAGTTTAAAATAAATAAACAATTTACATTTTTAATCAATTGTGGATTGTTGGCTCCCTACCCTACCGCACCGTCTGCAACCGCCGAAAAAGAAGGCGAAAAAGCGAAGATTTACAGACCTGATAAAGAGTGGAAAGACAGCTGTCCGGGAGAGGAGAGGTGAACCTACGTGCCAGAGCAGGGGTAAGTGGCAACAAAGGCGCCTGGGAGTGTCCGGCCAATCAATAAAATCAGAAATCCAATAAAAATTAAATTATAAAGTAATTTTGCATAGGAATACCACATTCATATTTGGTCAACTCATTGTTTGTCTTGGACATTAGCGCTCAAGTCAAACCACAATCAAATGATTCAGCAGCTCCCCCTGGCGCTGTGCCATCACGTCGGGTATACCTGATTTCGAGTGGAGTCTGACACTTCGCAGGACAGTCGTTCCATCTACCCATCGGCTGGCCTTAAACTATAGCTGGTCATTAGAGTATAATAGTTCATCTCAAGTCGTCCAAAAAATGTATAACCTTGTCAAAAGAGAAATATTTTTCTGGTATCCTGAAATTCTGAAAAGCTTATGAATCAGCTAATGATTTTTGGGCAGTATAAAATAATCGTTTTAGCAATATATTACAAACTAAGGGGAACGTTGTGAGTTGCTGCGGACACCACAACTCTACAGTTATACCCGATACTAAGTCAGTATGGCTCTCCTCCGGCAGACGCCGCTAATATTAAACGACACGACAAGGAGTGCGTGCGAGAGAGACAGAAAATCAGTCTGAGCGTGACGTCAGGTGCTGCGTAGCCAGTGCAAATTGATTTGTTCCTTTTGGCTATAAAAATGCTCTGATCTGATCCAAATTCAGCAATCTGATATATATGATCATTATCTATGCTTCTGCGTTTTTAGTTTTCTCGTATCGTCGAAATTGTGGATGCCACAGATTTTCGCCCTTTGTGGGGGCGGAAGTGGGCGGGGCAAAGTTTAGAAATATTCTTGTAGCAGTGACATATCACAGAAGTCTGGATCCAAAACATCGTTGCTCTCGCTCTTATAGTCTTTGAGCACTAGGCGCTGAAGGGGACGGAACGGACGGACAGACAGACATGGCTCAATCGACTCGGCTATTGATGCTGATCAAGAATATATATACTTTATGGGGTCGGAAACGATTCCTTTTGGACGTTACACACATCCACTTTTACCACAAATCTAATATACCAAAATACTCATTTTGAGTATCGGGTATAAAAATACATTCTATATTCGAACAATACGACTTAAGGCTACATTTTCTCTATTAAAGACCAGTAAATTACAATAATAGTTCTAGTCTAAATATTAACAAATTACACGAACCTTATGTTGACTTGGAAGCCAATTCCGTCCTGGCTGAAACTGAGGCTGCGGCTCCATGAATCTTATTCGTAGAATGCAAAACATGTCTGTAATAAATAAATAATATATAATATATCAATGTTAGATCGGGTCCCGACACAAAATTAGTGCACTGGCAAAGACAAGTGATTTAAAGGGTATCCATGGCCTCTATTCTTGGCAGATTCAATTAGAGGGCAACCATTTACAATCCCTACAGGGTATCAATGGCGTACCCTCCTGATCGGTGTCTTACGTGGGTGGAGGAACTTTCGTGCCATAAATCATAAGGCAAACGCCTTATGATGGCCTACACGGCCATCCGCGACTGGAAAGGCTTTTGTCAACGACTCTTCTCGCCTTAATTGACAGTCTTGTTGTGCGTACGAGTATGCCCAACTTTTGACACTTTTGTCTTATCGTAACAAATTGCTAAGTGTTTAAGATCTGACATTCCAGCGGACCATTGTGTCTGGCCCCTGAATGAATAACATTCTTCGGGCCTCCAATTTGCATACTGGATGGCATCCATCCGCTCGCTCTCTCCAGGCCACTGGGAAATGGGAATGTGTCAACAAATGGAGTTTTTGTTCCGAGCGACTTCCGCAGTGGACTGTGCCGGGCCGCCAAGGCGATCTGAGTGTCTGTCTGTAACGCTAAGCTCCCTGCTGCCTGCTCCCTAAGCTCGCTTTCTGTATGGCTACTAATCCAATAAATAATTCAATTGTGTCACAAAAATCAAATTAGTTGCGTGGGCCTGCCTGAAATAACAATTCGAAGTGGAAGTGGAACTGGAACTTGGAGCTATGTACATATGTACCATGGCAGATCAGAGGAGGGCTGAGGTTTTACATAATCCCACAGATCCGATCCCGGCCAAAGATAGAGCCGCAGAAACAACAACGATCGGATCCAACATGGGACACTGCGTGGAGGTGGGGTTGGCGACCGAAATGCAAACAGGAACCATTGTCTATCCATATGGCACTGGCACTGGCACTGGCACACACGCCAGATCCAACAATAGATCTAGCTTCAGCAGCAGCTCAGCTCTGACTCTAACTATGACTCCGTTCTGTATGGTGATTGAGTCGCCCGATACGACCTGACCGTGGCGTGAACAATCGCCAATCCACATCGAGCCCAGGTCTCTGTCTGGGTCTGGGCAAACAAATAAATGTTTGCCGGTGGGTTAGCAAATGGCTGGGCATAAAACACGGCCAGGCTAAATGGCCATCAGAGGATTGACAGACAATTTATCGGTCCCAGTCCCAGTCCCAGTCCCAATCTCTCTCTCTCTCTTTGTTTCTGTGTCTGTCTAGAACATAATTAGTCCGAGACTTGTGAGAACCCGAGAATCTTTCATCTTCTATTGACATTAGCAATCAATCTGGGTCTCAACTTGTACAACATTTACTGTTTGGAAGTGTCCGGACCAAGTTTGGTCAGCGATTGTAGTTGGAGTCTCTGCTTGTTCCTATTGCTGTTTCTGTGGATGTCTGTTGCTCTGGCCCCGTTTTAGAACCTCCTTTGGCGACTGTTGCTGCTGAATTGTTAACAACTCTCTAGCAGATCGGGGAAGCATCTCCCCCCAGAGTGAGAGCGGCTGATGCCTCTCCCCCTTAGGATCTGGATCTCTAGGATATGGGCCTGCTTTTTATTGACAGCCTGTGATCACGATCTGTGCGTAATGAGTGTGCTTCGGTTGATCATCTGCGTCAGTCCCCCGACACTCAGCTGGGCTCAGCTGAGCTGGGTTTTGGCCACTTCAAGTGCCAAAAACCTGGCAGTCGGCTGTCACAACAGGCGCTAAAACAAACAGTCCAAGCAAAAACGTTAACCAGACCCGCCGTCACCACAGCCACAGCCGCAGCCACCTCCTAAGCGTCAGCCTTGGAGCTGGAGCTAGAGTTGGAGTCGGCCCTTTCTCATTTCTCCAGTGAGTGGCAGGCAGCTGACAAGCGTGCATCATCGGGACCCATTGAGAGTTCCAGCCAGAGTCCAGAGTCAAAGATCATGTGCGCATGTCATGATGCCAAATTGTTGACTTTTTGGCCATTGCCATTGCCAATGGGCCAGGACGTCCAGCAAATGTACATAAATAATGCATTTCTTGTTCTCCTCCGCGGCCACATAGGTAGTTGGAATGGCTGGCTGGATGGATGGACAAGATGGAGTGACATGAAATGGGTTGGACGTGGGGAGTCCACATGTATTTGGGTCAGTGGTGCTGCTGCTGCTTGTTCGGGTGCGACTAACAAGTGGATGAACTGCAATCAAATGCGTTTCTCCTGCCACGGTCCCGATCCCGAACCCGATCTCGAACTCGATTCCATTCCAGTTGCCGTTGCCGTTCCGAATTGGGCTCTTTAAATGACTTCTGGACGGGGGCAGTTCATTAAGGAGATTGTTGGCTTGCCCAGCCCGGCTCATTCTTATTCTTATTCTTATTCGGGCGATAAGATGCTGACATTATTAAATAATAATAATCAATAAACTGCATTAGTTTTCATTAACAATCCGCGATCCGATCCGATCCAGCGACAATGTCTTCATCTGCATCTCCATCTGGGCACCAGGGCACCTGGGGTGTATCTGTATCTGTATCTGCGGTTCCCCTCCTGGATACTGCATCGGTAAGGTGGTGGAGGAGAGCAGGGAGTTCGAACATTTACAGCGCTTTGCTTGAAATTTATGTTAATCGCTTGTTTTACTTTTAATTTCGCACTTAAAATTATCGCCATGCCGGGACCTGGGCTGGAGTCTGGTCCAGGGTCTGGGCTCTAGCTCTGGCTCTGGCTCTGGCTGTGGCTCTTGGAACCTTTTCCCCAGACTAGTTCTCAGTATCTCCTGCCTAGGCAACCAGCAACTTTGACCAGCATCTATAAATTTGATCGATTCTTGCCCTCGCTGGCACTCGGATTTTAAAGCACATCAAAAGACAATAAAATATATCCACGAAATACTCCGAGTACCCAAAGCAGAGAGAGAACCTGTTTAGGTGGCAGAATTTAACTGCACTTCGGAGCGGGCGGAGGGGGAGGCTCAGGACTCGGATTTCTTTGTCGCCTGCGTTATCATTACCGTTGCGGTTCCTGTTGCTTCTGCTGTTGCTCTCAGCCAGAGGCCGCCGCTGTAGTTTCAGCATTTTATGTGGCAACGGCGCTGTTGTACTAGCGATTTGAAAAGTTTCACCTAATTGGATAAGGCAATCCCCCACCATTCTCGGCCTCAGTCTCACACTTCCCCTCTCTCTATAATCCCTAGCCGTAATCTATTGCTCTGGGACTTGGCTTCATACAAACAAGAAGGGCTGCGGACTCTTATGACCAAGCCCCTTCACAATTAAAGCACAATTAAGAGCGTTTGACACCAGCGAGGGCTGCTCCAGCCAGGTCGAACGCTTCCACTCCAAAGTCCAAACTATTCCTTGTCCGGCATACAACGCTTCGAGCAGCCCTCGCTGTGCCTGCTCTGCTTCAATGGCCCTCCAAAGCCGAGTCAAATAGATGTCAAGAGCGGGGCAAACTTTACACATAAGCCGCATGACAATTTGGGGCTTAAATATCTGGCTATTCACACCAATCGACCCGGAGTCAAGAGCAGCCCAGAACTGGTGTTGGAGTCCGAGTCGGAGCCAGATTGGGAGTCGTAGCTCTAGAGGGAGAGGGCGAGGGAGACAGTGTCAGTCATGGCTTAGGCGTTGCCATGTGTGTCTGTCCGTGTGTGTTAATCCGCCCACACAGTCGGACAGACATAACCTCAACTCATTTTAATTGAAAATTGTCAACGGCTTCGGTTGTGGCTGTGGCTGCGGCTGTGGCTGCGAAGACTCCAAAAGGCAACAAGGGGCAACAGCACACACACTTCTAATCAAGATCGGGCCCAGGCCGAAGCGGTTTTGGTGGGCGGTGCGGCGCTGTGCGCCTGGGTCCTGGGCCCAAAAAGTTGCAGCTGCAGAAATGCGAAAATGTGTGTTTGCGAGTCGCAACTATTGCAACTAGCACAACCTTGGAACAATTCTGTTGGACCCTGTCCCTGGCCCGTAAATTAGCATAAATAGATTTCAATCACTTGGCAATAATTTCATTATGAGAAAGGCCGGATCGGCTGGATAGGAATAACACGCATGTGCCATCGCAGCTTGCGATCTTTTTATTGATTTTTCCTAAGTCAAATATGGCTCTGAACTTGGACTCTTGCGCCAAAGCTCGTAATACACTCACCCAGCGGGGGCAAGCCACAGAAGGAGCAAGAGTCCGATCCGGGGACTGAGACAGGAGACAGACAGAAAGACAGAGAGAGACAAAGGCGGCTGGTCACACGACGGAGGCACTCAGATAACAAACAAACGAAATATGCAAAAGTGCATCCAGGGAGCGATACCAAGAGAGGGAGATGGCCAGTGACGGACAGACAGAGATGAAGCGAGTATGCTAACAAGATGCCAAACTGGCAACGGATTCGGCTCCGACTTGGACTGCGGCGTCATGAACTGGCAAAATATTAATCAGCCATGGGAGCTGAGAGTGCCGAGAGCTGAGAGCTGGAGCTTCAAGATGGAGCTGGAGCTGGAGCTGGAAGCGGAGCAGCACTGGACAGCAAGTGAGTGGCCAAAGTCAGCATCGAAAACGATTAATTCGCAGCAGGAGACACCTCAGCAGTGACCTGCCTATGGCCAGATGAAGGAGATGGGAGCTATAGATGCGATGCCCGACGGATACGACGGAGCCATCAGTGATGGCACAAAGTATGCTGCTGATCACTGTAATCACACCAATAGCTGGGACACTTACTAAATACTGTTTAGGACTTGAAACAAACATACACAAATCCTACTGTTTTCCGCATAAATCCAACGATTTTATGGTATTAAAAAGAATCATGCTGTTGGCAAACATCTGTTTTATTTATTAATTACGATCTACGAGTATTAGTTAATATCAGTTAATATATGTATATCTGCCTTTTTATTGCGAAGCCAATGAAAATCGAATGCAGAGAGATGTGGTAACTATAGCTACATATATGTAACTATTCTTTTCAATGAATCACGAGAGCAAAAGGTGTCATCACTAGGTTCTGTGTTTGTAGGTATGTGCTATACGTATGGGGATTTTCGTTCTCAATGGCTTTACATCTGTCATTGGGGGGACTTAAGCTGATCTTCTTTGGGAATTGAATTCTTCGGCCAACTAATTGCCATCGAAAATGCTGATTGACTCAAATCCCTGAAGACGTTTTCACAATTTACGCAAATCCCTCAAAATTATAGTTACCGTATGCAAACTGTTCAGGCACGCAGTAAACAATTTCCGCGCACTGTGCCAACTCCGTGCGCCCCGGTCCCAACTCGCTCTCGCGCGCTCGGAGGTGCGCTCGGATCCACAATCCACGATCCACACGGCGCTCACGGCAGAAAAAGCATCATAAGGCATAGAGTTAATTAGTTACGTTTTCACCCCCGCTTCAACCTGTCGACATACCGCGCGAATACCCAATAACTACATGAACAATATATATATATACAAATTAAGTTGTCCGTATGTCCAAGTAGCCTTAGCTGCTTGATGCGGTGGTCCTCGTGCGGGTTCCGTGGTATAGAATCCTTTATGAAGATTATGTTGGAGAGATAACTGTCTCTCTTATCACTGGCCTTGTGGTACAGTGGTATAGAATTAATAATTCAAAGTGTTTACGGCTGGTTGCCGGAGCAAGGTTTATTAACAAGCATTAGCTTTCGTTATAAGAACAGAACTAAAACTAGGAGCCACCAGCAAGCTGGGGCATAAGCTAAATCAAAAGTATTTAATTGCCAAAGAATGCAAAGCTACAAAATATATGTACTTAGAGCTACAAAGCTACAGTCGGTAAGCCGACTTGGCATAAGCGATAATGCTGATCTTGCGGCATGTGCAAGATATCAGATTACCGCCGGTTGACCGTCACATTCAGGGCGCTGAACTGAAGTTCGCTGATTTGGCATCTTGAGTGCAACTGTTGGCTAACATTTGCGGTTGTTTATGTTACACAACAATGTGCGAGGGGCACTCGTTAACTACTCTCCCCTCAGAAGTATGACCGTCCCCGTTCATCTTGTAGTTGTCCACGATTTCCTGTATCTTCTGTGAAGCTCGTCTTCTCCTCAACTTCTGGTAGAGGAGGATGGAACTGCTGAGACTCAGGCTGAACCCAACTGCGGCAGCAAACCATGCCTTAGGTGACCCGGCCGATGCTACCTCTTCTTGAAGTTCCTGGATGACATGTAGGTTGTGGTTGTTCATACTTCGTAATAGTGGCAAGCTCAGGACTGGGTCGTGGCCAATGATTGTAAGTGTTGGCGAAGCTACTATGCACGGCATCCTGTCTATGATCTCACGTTGGTTCACGTATTTCGTTCCGTTGATGACAGCTACGCGCTCAAATGTGATGAGGAACGTACCGTTGACTGATATTGTCGAGCCGTCATCGGTGCTGATGTTAGCGGGACTCTCGTTCAAGACCATGATGCCATCGTCTACCATTGTGATACTTTCCAGGTGACTGGGCTGCGTGTTACAACGCGCTGTGCGTCCGGCGTGCAATTCGCGTGCGCAGGTGTCGTGTGTGGCCAACTTGCAGATCGATGCGTAGGTTGTTGTGGTGCAGCTTGTTACTGCTAGAACGTCCTTGTCGCATTCAGCTATGGTGTCATCTTGAAGCTGAAGTATTGTATGCTCATGGGACACGGGGAGGATGCTGACCTTTCTACATATAAGCTTAATTCTGGGATATTTGATTAAAATGTGGACAATATTTTCGGACTGTAGAATCTTAATACTAGATGCTTTCATCAGACTAACTATAGGAATTTCTGTGGGATGTTCGATAAGCACAGATTTTAGGTCATCGTGATCAGAGATAGTTGGGTTTATGATATTGGCTTTTTCCAGAGTGATTGTGAGCATTAAATTTTGGATTTCATTTATTAACGTTCTATTTCTGGCCAATAATGCCTCATATAAGTGTGGTGTGTCTATCAAATCAGCCTTTTTATACCCGATACTCAAAATGAGTATTGGGGTATATTAGATTTGTGGTAAAAGTGGATGTGTGTAACGTCCAGAAGGAATCGTTTCGGACCCCATAAAGTATATATATTCTTGATCAGCATCAATAGCCGAGTCGATTGAGCCATGTCTGTCTGTCCGTCTGTCCGTCCGTCCGTCTGTCCGTCTGTCCGTCTGTCCGTCCCCTTCAGCGCCTAGTGCTCAAAGACTATAAGAGCTAGAGCAACGATGTTTTGGATCCAGACTTCTGTGATATGTCTGTTCAAAGTGACCGCCACGATAATTAGATATTGATCTCTAAAAACACTGCGCATGTGCCCTGCTGCATATCGATGTTCTCATATCGATATTCTTCTTTCGGCGTCTGTCTCTTGCGTATGTTACTCGGAAGCACATATAATTCTGTATACTGATCTTCTGCTGTCTTACAAATAAAATAACTTTAACAGGTTATGGGCCCAGACACCAATTCACCCAGAAACAGTATAAAACAGAAGCAGTGAGAAACAATAAACATTGTTTGGTGCTTAGTGAAAAGCAGTGCTAAAAAAATGGCATAGACTCATTAGTGTATGTGTGTACATAGAAAGGCAAAAGAACAAGTTGAACAAATTCGCATTGTGTTTCTTTGATTAGAATTTTGCAGCGAATCGGACCGTTGCCGTGGTTTAAAGTCCAAAATAAAGCAGTCCCAACGGATCAAGAAACACAAAAGCGAACGGAGACTCAAGTGTGTATACCAAAAAGTGCGTATGCCAAGCCGCACAAAACCGCGAGTGTGTATCCCCAAAAGTGTGTATACCAAGGCATAGAAAATCGCGAGTGTGTGTGTGTAAATAGCAACTCGGAGGGATACTTAACAGAAAACGAAACGAGGGGGAACGTTGTGAGTTGCTGCGGAGACCGCAACTCTACATTTATAGCCGATACTTAGTCAGTATGGCTCTCCTCCGGCAGACGCCGCTTATATTAAACGACACGACAAAGAGTGCGTGCGAGAGAGACAGAAATCAGTCTGAGCGTGACGTCGGGCGAACAGAAGTGCGGATACCAAATTTGGTTACTCTAGCCTTAATAGTCTCTGAGATTTGTGGATGCCCCAGATTTTCGTCCTTTGCGGGGGCGGAAGGGGGTGTGGCGAAATTTGGACACGAAACGGTCAAGGTCCGATATCACAGGAGTGTGGATACCAAATTTGGTTGCTCTGGCTCTTATAGGTTCTGAGATCCTTGAACTCATATTTTGCAATTGGCAAAACAGAGCATGAAACCTGTGTGTTAGAGAGAGACAGAGCGAGAAAGAATGAAATTGTTTTCTTGATTCTGGCTATAATAATTATACGATCTGGTTGAGATTTTACACTCTAGAACATATAGTCATCTTCTACGATTCTGCATTTTTGGTTTTATCGTATCTTTAAAAATGTGGATGCCACAGATTTTCGTCCTTTGTGGGGGCGGACGTGGGCGGGGCAAAGTTTTGAAATATTTTTGTAGCAGTGACATATCACAGATGTCTGGATCCAAAACATCGTTGCTCTAGCTCTTATAGTCTTTGAGCACTAGGCGCTGAAGGGGACGGACGGACGGACGGACGGACGGATGGACGGACGGACGGACGGACGGACGGACGGACGGACGGACGGACAGACAGACGGACGGACGGACGGACAGACAGACAGGGCTCAATCGACTCGGCTATTGATGCTGATCAAGAATATATATACTTTATGGGGTCGGAAACGATTCCTTCTGGACGTTACACACATCCACTTTTACCACAAATCTAATATACCCCAATACTCATTTTGAGTATCGGGTATAAAAACAAAAGAAAGACACGGACAACAGTATTGTCGTCGTAGTTGCTTTGTGCATGAGACGATCGACAGTTACAAATTTTGCACTGTGGGACAATAAGTATCAAAAATGAGTGGAAATATGAATTTCAATATTTAGAAACTGGACGAAAACAATTATAGCACATGGGAAGTTTTGATGAGAAGTGTTCTCATACAAAATGATTTGTGGCCAATCGTCATTGGTAAAATTGAGCTTAGTGAAAGTGCAACAAATGAGCAACGTGCAGCTTTTGAACTAAAGGATCAAAAGGCGTTGGCGTCAATTTTACATTGTGTTAAATCGACCCAACTAAACAATATTAAAAATTGTGTATCGTCGTCACAGGCATGGCAAAAGCTAAATAAAATTCACAGGCCAAGCGGACCAGCAAGGGTAGTGCTTTTAATTAAACAATTGTTGACGTTAAAAATATCGGATGGTATAAGTGCACAGGAATATTTGCGGAAATTCCAGGTGGTACACGAGGCTTTAGCAGAGGTCAACATAAAGGTTGATGAAAAGATCTTATCAGTTGTGTTGCTAAATGGTTTGCCTAAATCGTATGAAAGTTTTGTTGTTGCGATTGAGACGCGAGATGATTTGCCGAGCTGAGCATGTCAGTTATGACAACAACAATTTAAAGAAAAACTTTAAGAAGGGCAAAAAGTGTTTTAAGTGCGGAAGGGCATTTTAAATCGGAATGCCGTGCTAAAAGCAAGCAGGAAAGAGCAAACAACAAGGGCGCAAACAGTAAAAGCGGGGAAAGATTGGGTACAATGCTTTGCGTAACCGAATATGCCAAAGTGGAACCAGACAAATATGTACCAATCCTAAGTTTAGCTAAGCCAAATGACCAGATGTTAAATGCATGGTGCATAGACAGTGGCGCAACGGCGCATCTATGTTGTGACAAGGAACGCTTTGTGTCGTTCACGGAAGATAATCAAAAAGTATTTTTAGCCGGCGGTAAATCACTTATTGCTGAAGGGCATGGAACTGTTCAAGTAAAGTTCGGTGATAGATCCGTTACGCTGGAAAAGGTTATCTTGGTACCAGATTTGCAGTACAATTTTATATCGGTCACAAAACTATTAAAACATGGACAAAAAATTGTGTTTGAGAAAAATCAAGCGATGATTTTTGAAAACGGAAAAATAGTTATAAAGGCACATCTGGAAAATGGATTGTTTATGGTTCAGGACAATCAGGAAAAGTGTATGAACATTGTAAATGTTGAGGCAGATGCATTCAAATGGCACAATAGGTTCGGCCATGTACATTTTGACGCATTAAAGGAAATGGTTAACAAGGAGATAGGTAATAGGTCTCAAGGGCATATACAAGCCAAAACAAGTGTGTGCAACATGCGCAAAAAGTAAAATTTGCGTGCAACCATTTCAATCGAGCACAAACAGGTCAAAGGGCGTTCTAGACTTAATACATACTGATGTATGCGGTCCAATGCAAAAGCAGTCAATGGGAGGCAATCGATATTTCGCCACATTTATTGATGATTGTTCAAGATATGTATCAGTAAGTTTCCTAAAAACCAAAGATCAGGTTTTCGAGGCTTTTAAAGAATTTAAAAGTCAAGTTGAGTGCCAAACTGGGAGAAAAGTCAAGGTTTTACGAAGCGACAATGGCCGAGAATACATAACAAACGTTTTTCATAATTACCTAAACCAAAATGGAATAAAGCGAAACTTAACAGTGCCATATACACCTCAACAAAACGGAGTTGCAGAAAGGGCCAACAGAATATTGGTAGAAATGGCAAGAAGTATGCTGCTGCATGCTGGGTTAAGTGAATGCTATTGGGCAGAAGCGATTCGAACTGCCACGTATTTGCGAAATAGTTCCACAAAACTACGCACAAGCTGAACGTTCTACTGAAGGCGAGATATGGAAAGCATCAATGAATTACGAGTACGAATCTCTCGTGAAGAACGGCACGTGGTCGCTTACTAAATTGCCTAGCGGGAAAAAGTCCATTGGATGCAGATGGGTTTACGCAGTTAAGTCCAATCCGGATGGAAGCGTGAACAGGCTCAAATCACGTCTGGTGGCGAAAGGTTGTAGCCAACGCTACGGGATCGACTACAAGGAAACATTTGCACCAGTTGTACGCCACGCAACTATCAGGTTGATAATTGCACTTGCAGTCGAACATGGTCTCCACCTACATCAAATGGATGTTGTCACGGCGTATCTCAACGGCGAATTGGAAGATGAGGTTTTTATGAAACAACCTGAGGGCTTCATCAGCGAAGTTCACCCAAATCACGTTTTGAGGCTTCACAAAAGTATATATGGCCTAAAACAATCAGGAAGAGTGTGGAACTCTACGTTGGATGCAACGCTGAGACGCATTGGTTTTATACCGACTGTCAACGAACCCTGTCTGTATTGTAAGCCAGGTAAAAATATGTGTCTAATAGCTGTCTACGTAGATGACATTATTTTGGCGTGTAAGGTCCTAGATGATATATCTGATATCAAGATAAAGATCGCAGCAGAATTTGATGTGGTTGACATCGGGCCTATGCAATACTTTTTAGGTATTGAGGTGAAACGTTAAGGCAGTACGGGTGCGATTTCAATCAGCCAAGCACATCCTTCGATATTTGGCAAAAACTATCGACTGGGAGATATGCTACACAAAGCAAGGAAAGGCAATTGAGTGTTTTGTTGATGCAAATTGGGCAAGTGATATGACGAACCGAAAGTCATTCACTGGCTATGTATGCATGTTGGCAGGAGGAGCGGTTTCTTGGGAGTCAAGAAAGCAATCGACGGTTGCCCTCAGTTCCACGGAGGCAGAGTACATAGCCTTATCATCTGCAGCAAAAGAGGCGATATACTTTCGCAGCCTACTGATTGACTTGAAGCTAATGTCCAAGGAGTCAGCTATTCAGATGTACGGCGACAACTTTGGAGCACAGCAGCTTGCTAGAAACCCCATGTTTCATGCACGTACAAAGCACATCGACGTCAAGATACATCATATTCGAGAGGTTCTCAAGAGAGGTGAAGTTAACATTGCGTATCTGCCAACAGATGAGATGATAGCAGATGTCCTCACAAAGAACTTAGCCAAGGTTAAGCACCATAAATTTGTATTCGCATTTGGTTTAAAAGATCGTTTATAAGTGCTTGACATGTTATTGAATATTAGTTAAGTATATTTAAAGTTTGTAAACATGCGTTGTGTTGAGGAGGAGTGTTTAAAGTGACCGCCACGATAATTAGATATTGATCTCTAACAGCACTGCGCATGTGCCCTGCTGCATATTGATGTTCTCATATCGATGTTCTCATATCGATATTCTTCTTTCGGCGTCTGTCTCTTGCGTATGTTACTCGGAAGCACATATAATTCTGTATACTGATCTTCTGCTGTCTTACAAATAAAATAACTTTAACAATGTCACTGCTACAAAAATATTTCAAAACTTCGCCCCGCCCACTTCCGCCCCCACAAAGGACGAAAATCTGTGGCATCCACATTTTTAAAGATACGATAAAACCAAAAACGCAGAATCGTAGAGGTTTACTATATGTTCTAGAGTGTAAAATCTCCATCAGATCGTGTAATTATTATAGCCAGAACCAAGAAAACAATTTCATTCTTTCTCGCTCTGTCTCTCTCTAACACACAGGTTTCATGGTCGGTTTTGCCAATTGCAAAATATGAGTTCAAGTATCTCAGAACCTATAAGAGCCAGAGCAACCAAATTTGGTATCCCCACTCCTGTGATATCGTCCCTTGACCGTTTCGTGTCCAAATTTCGCCACACCCCCTTCCGCCCCCGCAAAGGACGAAAATCTGGGGCATCCACAAATCTCAGAGACTATTAAGGCTAGAGTAACCAAATTTGGTACACACACTCCTTTAAGATGTCACTATAAAACGTTTATCTCAAAATTTCGCCCCACCCCCTTCCGCCCCCACAAAGGACGAAAATCTGTTGCATCCACAATATTGCAGATTCGAGAAAACTAAAAACGCAGAATCATAGATAATGACCATATCTATCAGATTGCTGAATCTGGATCAGATCAGATCATTTTTATAGCCAATAGGAACAAATCAATTTGCACTGGCTACGCAGCGCCCGACGTCACGCTCAGACTGATTTTCTGTCTCTCTCGCACGCACTCTTTGTCGTGTGGTTCAATATTAGCGGCGTCTGCCGCAGGAGAGCCATACTGACTTAGTATCGGGTATAACTGTAGAGTTGCGGTGTCCGCAGCAACTCACAACGTTCCACCTCGTTTGCTTTAATTATTTGGTTTACCGTGTCAGTGAGCTGGTTTATCAGTTTCTGGGTTTCTGTATTTATTATTACCTGTCTGTTGTTTGATCCGAGCATTTATTGTATTTATTAAAAATAAAAGCGACCAAATAAGCCCGCAAGAGAAAATAAAATTTGATTAACTTTACTGTGTTTCTTAATTCTATTACCAACTTATGAATGTTAAACTAGTATCTATTTTATATTGTGCTTGTGGACCACCCTCCCCTTAATAAGTACAGACGTTCCTAGGTCTGCCTGAATTACCTCTTCTGAGCATAAGGGGGTAAGTTTGATTCCTAGTCTTTTGTTGGACTTGGTGAAGACTTTTTCTCCTACCTCAAACACTCTGTTTTGTCTGTGTGTGTTATTCCTGTCCAGTTGTATTTGTTGAGCTTTCTCAATTTTTGCCCTAATGGCTTCCCTAAACTCATCAGTCGATAAGTGTATCACTTCTATCGGTTTTTTGCCTGTCACTGAATGCAGTGAACAGCTGGCAAAAACCCTCTAGCTGAACCCTCCACGAGGGTGCCGGCTGGGCAATGGACACTGCATTATCCCGGGCGAGGATAATGCACTGTCGCTTGCCTTGCCCGGGGTAATGCAGTGTCTAGCTAGGGCTATGGTCCATCGTCTTCCCGATCTAAAGTCGGGGGAACTGAACCAAGGCCATGGCTAGAGGTGCCTGGCAGCCAGGCATAAAACGCTAGGGGGTGGTCCCCCGAAAAACATTAACCGGTACGGACCTTCGGGCCAAATATGGAGGTAGATAAGGAGCAAACACGGGTTGGGATGTCAACCCAAACGTCGGTGGAAAGCGTGACTGCTACCACCGGCGGGCACGGGGAGGAGCAATCCTCTCTGCGTGTCGCCAGCGGTCACACCTCGGGCATGGCGGGAGCAGGTCATGTCAGTTGTAATACTACTGCCACAAAAACGACGCGTTGCCGGTTGAGCCGCGCGGGTGCCGTTGTCGATGCAGACTCGGACCTGGAGAGCGTGCTATCCCTTAGCAAGACCGAAGAGGAAAGCCTTCTCCGCTCGCCGGAACCAGGTACCAGCTCCCTGCGTAGGGAAGGGCCGAAGCGTTCCAGGGAGGGGATGAAGGCAAAAGCTCAGTATAAGGCGGCCCTCAAGTTACTGAGCCGGCTCCAGGGCAAGGCGGATATCTCCCAAGAGGAGAAGTCCAAGCTAGCCTGGGCTGAGCAACGGGTACAGGAGGGCCGCGAATACTACGCGCAGTTGCCGCAGATGAAGGCAACAAACGGTGGATTCGCCAACAAGGTGGAGGAGATGTTGGCCACCAATAGGCAACGCTCGATCGAGAGTGCTGCCAAAGACACTCCGGCGAGCAAGCGGCAACGCGGGCCCAAGGTGGCCACCCCCAGCCGAAGACGAGGAAGCCGAGGCAGAAGGCCATGATCGAGGTGTCCAAGAGACATCTCATTGTGGCCTTGATCGATCGCAGCGATGAGAACGGGAAGATGACGGCGGCGCAGCGGAAGTTAGTCCACGCGCAGCTCGTCGAGGCACTGTTTTTGCGAATGGAGGAGGACCCTAGCGGACCCTGGCTGAACGGGGTCAAAATCCTCAAGTGCAACGACGACCCAACTCGGCAGTGGCTGGTGCAGAAGGTGCCCCTACTTTAAGCTCTGTGGGAGGGGGCCAAGCTGGAGGTGGTAGACAGGGAGCTGATCCCGTCCATACCAAAGGCGAAGGTGCTCTTCCCCATTGCTGTCCAGGGGGAGCGAGCACTGAAGCTGCTGCAGAGGCAAAATCCGGACGTACTAACGGCTGATTGGAAGGTTCTGCATGCCGGTAGCCCACTACCCAACGAGGGGGGCCAGCACGTGGTCCTCCAGGCAGGCGAGGTCGAGAATGACCTAGGTCTGGAGACCATAGTGGAGGCCGCCCAGGGTCTTGCGCTGGACGACTCGGATGAGGAGGAAGACGGTGACGGTGACCTGACAATCATAGTCAACCCGTCGTGCGAGGTTGAGTTAGCCACCCATGACACTAAGGGTGCTGCAACTCAATCTCCATAAAAGCAAGGTAGCGTCGGCGGAGCTCCTCATTCCCATGGAGCAAGGGCCCGCCGACATAGCTTTAGTCCAGGAGCCGTGGATTGCGTCAGGCAACTCTGTGGCCGGACTAAAGTCCTCAAACTACAGCCTTCTCTACTCAACATCGGTAAGCAGGAACAGAACCGTCGTACTCGTACGAAAGGGAATCCATGCTTACCTTATGTCTCATTACAGCACGGATGACCTGACGGTTGTGATGCTGGAAAGTGAGGAAAAGCGCCTTCTGGTGGCTTCCTGCTACATGGCTCACGACAGACCCGCACCACCCGACGAACTCAGGAGCCTGGTGACAGAAGCCGGCACCAAAAACTATCAACTCGTCATCGGAACGGACGCCAATGCCCACCACAATGTGTGGGGAAGCACCGACATCAATGACAGAGGTGAGTCACTCTTAGACTTTATACTAGCAACTAATCTATATATAGCAAACGTTGGGGAGGAGCACACCTTCGTAGGTCCGACCTCATCCAACGTGCTAGACCTAACACTTGCAACGGGAAACAGTACTACGGTATCTAGCTGGAGGGTCCTCGAAAGACCATCCTTCTCAGACCATAAGTACATTCAGTTCAAGTGCGAATTCAAACACCCTTCGAAGACAACAGTCTATAAAAAACCCCCGAAACACAAACTGGGTAAAGTTTAAAAAGACTGTTACTTCGAAGCTCGCGAATCCGGGCTCAGTGAAATCCGCGGAGGATATAGAGAAGTCCCTAAAGACCCTATCCAACGAGTTACTGAACGCCTACCATGCATCGTGCAAACCCTCGAGAACGAAGAGGAGGTCCAAGCCACTCTGGTGGAACCGAGATCTCTCTCTCCAAAAGAACAACCTCAAGGAATTCTTCAAGATCGCCAAACAAGCGAACGAAGAGATTGTCAATGAGGAATATAAAATCCTACTTAGGAGCTACAAGAAGGAAATACGTAAGGCACAAAGGAACTCGTGGAGAAACTTCTGCTCCAACATTGAGAAAGTGCCCGAAACCGCTAGGCTCCGGAAGCTGCTCTCAAAGCAGCCCACAGTACAGAGCCAACTAAAACTAGACAACGGACAGTGGACAGAGGGCAGTAAAGAAGCCCTAACAGCACTAATGGAGGCGCACTTCCCTGGATGCACCGAGGTCACTGACGCCAAGGAGCATCAGGACCTAGCAACTGAGGAACAGCACCCCCCAATAGGTCTGTTAACCACTAAGAGAATCCACTGGGCCATAGACTCCTTCGCGGCCATAAAAGCACCAGGACTGGACGATATATCCCCATCCAATGGAGAACCTCGAGGGTTGTCTTCCTCCCTAAGGCAGGAAAGTGCAGCCACGTGAGTCCCAAGGATTACAGACCGGTAACCCTTTCCTCCTTTCTACTAAAAACACTAGAAAAGCTGTTGGATTTACACATCAGGAATGAGGTAGGGGGACTGATGTCAATAAACCAACACGCCTACACCAAGGGGAAATCAGTGGAGACGGCACTACACTCGCTAGTAGCCACCATCGAGAGCGCCCTTCACAACAAAAAGTATGCTTTGGGAGCATTTGTGGACATCTCAGGAGCATTCAACAACGTGGCAACAACCGCAATAACACGTCGCCTAGAAGCGAATAACATACACCCTGCAATCAACGTCTGGATCAAAAACCTCCTAAGTTGTAGACGGGTGCAATCGGAGTGGGGCACCGCTTCCATGGTAAAGGGGACAGAGGCACACCTCAAGGTGGAGTCCTATCGCCACTACTGTGGAATTTGGTGGTCGACGACCGCATTAAGAGATTTGAAAGGAAGGCCCCAAAAATAACAGCCTATGCAGATGACATAAGCATACTTATTACGGGTGTATGTCCATCGACCCTCAGCTCCATAATGGAACGTACACTGAGGGAGATACGTGAGTGGGCGGAAGAGGTAGGACTCAGTATCAACGCGGACAAGACGGACCTCATCCTCTTTACCAAGAGGTACAAGGTACCGATATGGACCCCCCCCGAAAATTGACCAAACTAGGCTGACTCCAAAATCACAGGTGAAATACCTAGGCACAGTACTGGACAGCAAGCTGGCATGGAGGCCCAATGTAGTGGAAAGGGTGAGGAATGCTAACTCGTGCTGGATATACGCCAGAGTTGGCAGATCACAATATATGGCGTTGACCACATTAGGGTTAACTACTGCGTTAACTTCGTTTAAGAGCTCGTTTCTGTCAGTGAAGTGAATTTTGTGGCGCGTTTTTTCGCCAAAGAGTATGAAGTCTCGTTTTAGAGAAAACCTTGATTCCTGGTTTCTGGTTTCTGAAACAATTCAAAGGTTTTTCCGTGGCTTCTATCGTATAGATCACGGATAATTCGCTATGAATTGTCGCAGCATCGGATATTACGTCACTTTGCAGAGCATTCACGTTTTGTCGCGAGAGTGCGTCTGCTACGTGGTTTTCTTTACCCGGCTTGTAGTGGATCTTTGAGTTATGTTCATCGATATACGCTTTCCATCTTTTTATCTTTGCATTGAGGTTTCTATCAGACACCGCAAATGTTAATGGCTGGTGATCTGTGAATATATTAATGTCTCTTGTACCATATAGGTACTGCTGTAGTTTCCACAGGGCCCAAACTATAGCTAATAGTTCTCTTTCGTTGGTGGCATAATGCGTCTCGCTATCTTTTAATGCCCTTGAAATCATCGTTATGGGTCGGTTGTCCTGAGACAGTACTGCACCAATGCCATAGGCAGAGGCATCTGTTGTTAGGTCAAATGGTTTTTTGAAATCTGGGTATCTGAGAGTGACGTCTTCTGAGGCTAGCACATTCCTTAATTTTTCGAACGCATCTCGTTCTGGAATACCAAAATCTATGGTTGTTTTCTTTGACATGTGTTTGCTGATGGTCACGTTCTCTCCTTTCAACAGGTTTGTCAATGGCTTTGCAATTGCTGCAAAGTCTTTGACAAAACATCTGTAATAACTGGCCAATCCTAAGAATGACCTAAGTTCGTACAGAGTTTTTGGTTCTGGATATTTTTGTATCGCCTTTACTTTTTCCGGGTCTGTCTTTGCCCCACCCAAAGTCACGATGAACCCTAGATATTCTATGCTTTGTTTGAAAAAATGGGTCTTTTCTCTTGAAACCTTCATGTTAGCCTCACATAAGCTTTTTAGAGCCCAATCTATGTGCTCCACATGATCCTTTTCGTTTTCGGAAAAAATGATCACGTCGTCTACGTAGACATAGCAAGTTTTGCCAATCTGTTCACGCAGTACGTCGTCTATCGCTCTTTGGAAGATGCTTCCTGCATTCTTCAACCCGAACGGTAGTCTGCAGAATTCGTACTTTCCGCCGTTTACGGAAAAGGCCGTCTTCTCGCGATCCTGTTCTGCTAGATAAATTTGGTGATAGCCGGACTTTAGATCTAATGTCGTAAAGTACTTGGCTTTGCCCAAGTTTGACAATATCATTGAGATATTGGGCATTGGGTATCTATCAGCGATGGTTTTTTCATTTAGTTTCCTAAAATCAATCACCATTCGATTGTTTCTGTTCCCATTTTCGTCATGTCCCTTTTTGTCAACAACCCATGTTGGGTTGTTATACGGTGACCTTGAAGGATGCCATTGTCAATTAAATCTTTAATTTCTTTCTTGACAAAGTCATTGACCCCCATGGGATGCGGATATAGCTTTGAGTAAACTGGCTTATCGTCCTCTGTACGGATCGTAGCCACCACAGACGTATTGAACGGCAACGCCGCGTTAGAGTTCGTGAATGCCTTTGTCCTGTTTAAAATCATACTCCTAAATTCAGCTTTTACGATTTCCGGTACTACAATATCATTTACGTTAGTGAAATTGACGTTGTCACAATAATGGTGCTGCAGCTTTTCAGATGCAGATCCATGGTTGATTGTACCATTTTCAGTATCTAGGGTTGCTCCTACCTGCGTTAGCAAGTCGAAACCTATAATACCATCAAATGGCGTTAAGGAATCTAATAAAAAGAATGAAGCTGATTTCCCAAAAATGTTCATTGAACATTTATGGGTTACTTTGTTAGAACCATGGATGGAACTAACAGTGAAAGGGGAGCTGACCGGGACTACATTATTTAGCTCCTTTACGGGCTTGATATAGTTCTTGGCAGCTCCGGTGTCAATCAATATTTTTAATTTTCTCCCAGCCAGCTGTCGTTCGATGAACGGCAACCGGGAGCGCTCTCTAAAAAATGTACCAAGTCGTTGTCACCTGCCTCCCCGGTTTCCTCCTGAATTTCTGCGACCGCGGCTTCAGCTACCCTATAGTATTCCTGATCTTGGTCATCGTTTGCTTGCTGAATGGTGTTCTGGACGCGTTGGCGCCTCTGACCCGTCATTCTTTCAGAGCCCCGTCTCTTTTGAGCCTGCGTGTACTCGTTTTGGGTGTTAGCACCTTGATTTTTTCCAAAAAGTGTAGGCTGCTTAAACTTAGAAGTACCAGATGCCGTATGCATGGGCTCTGGTGCTGACCCCTTGTCCTCTTTGGGACTCTGATTACTATTGTTTTGTTTACCCTGTTCTTTAAAAAAATGTGGGTTCTTGCCTTGGCCATATTCGGCTCCGTTTTTTTCCCTGTTTATCATGAGGGCGTGCCTGATACTTGTTATTTTCACCTGCCTGAGCCCTGTCCTCCATAGCCTTTGCATACGTAGCCGAAAAAATTCTATGCTCTATACTCGCTTCCGCCTCCCTTGCGAAAGCTAGTGCAGACGGTAAGTCTTTGGGCTGAGCCGGAAATACAACTGCTTTTAGCGATTTTTTAAGGCCCGATATGAAAGCATGCAGCGCATCAGCTCTAACTTCTTCGTTGAGCACTGCTGCTGTATCCGATTGATGTGTCATTACAATTTTATTTGCGACGAGTGTCAATTTTCGTTCAACCTCATCGTAATATTCCATGAGGCTAGAATTGCCCTGCCTAACCATATCCAAATTTTGACGCAAAAGCCTGAGTGATGTCTTGTCTGCGTATGTGCAGTCCAACCTCGCTATTATGGCATAAAAGTTTAGTACGGTGTTATGTGACACTAATAGCGCTCTAGCTGTACCTCTAATTTTGTTTCGAATGATAGTCACTGCTTGGTAATGCGCGCTGCTACCCACATATGGCTGAAAAAGCTCATATGCATCTGTGGCGGACTGTCTCCATGCCACATAATCGTCCTGAGTTCCATTGAACTCGGGTACTGATTTTATAATGTCTAATTTTAAATCACACGGGATGACTGGATTTATGCTAATCCTCTGATATGACTCGACCTGAGGTGCTTCTACGTGCAGTCTTCGAATATCTTGTTGTATTACATTCAGCTGTTCATTAAATCTGGCTTCTTATGCCGCTAATGCCTGACTGACGGCATTCGCTACTAATGCCTGCACTTGGTTCATATCCATGTTTATTGACTGTTGAAAGCCTATTTGGTCGGGTTCCCACTCGTTTTCACTATCACTTTCACTATCTATTTCTTTCTTGACTACCCTATATGGGCCAAAACTGGTCATTAGCTTTGCAGAAAAGAACTCTTTAATGACCCTTCACATTAAATTATGGCCGAAAGGGAAAATATATTCGGCAATGGGCATTACTTGAATAGAAATTTATTATGTCTCTGCCTTTAGCAAATAGCATATAGAAAACGAGGGGGAACGTTGTGAGTTGCTGCGGACACCGCAACTCTACGGTTATACCCGATACTAAGTCAGTATGGCTCTCCTCCGGCAGACGCCGCTAATATTAAACGACACGACAAAGAGTGCGTGCGAGAGAGACAGAAAATCAGTCTGAGCGTGACGTCGGGCGCTGTGTAGCCACTGCAACTTGATTTGTTCCTATTGGCTATAAAAATGATCTGATCTGATCCAGATTCAGCAATCTGATAGATAAGGTCATTATCTATGATTCTGCGTTTTTAGTTTTCTCGAATGTGCAATATTGTGGATGCAACAGATTTTCGTCCTTTGTGGGGGCGGAAGGGGGTGGGGCGAAATTTTGAGATACACGTAAGATCTAACAGGAGTGCGGATACCAAATTTGGTTACTCTAGCCTTAATAGTCTCTGAGATTTTTGAATATCCCCAGATTTTCGTCCTTTGCGGGGGCGGAAGGGGGTGTGGCGAAATTTTGAAACAAACTCGTCTCGGTCCGATATATTAGGAGTGTGGATACCAAATTTGGTTGCTCTAGCTTTTGTAGTCTCTGAGATCTAGGCGCTAATGTTTTACTCTAAGCAAAGCCGCCTATGCTACGTGTGTGTTAGAGAGAGAGACAGGGCGAGAAAAAATGAAATTGTTTTCTTGATGCTGGCTATAATAATAATACGATCCAATTCAGATTCCGCAGTCTTAAAGATATGGTCATTCTCTACAATTCTACGTTTTTGGTTTTCTCATATCTTTAAAATTGTGGATGCCACAGATTTTCGTCCTTTGTGGGGGCGGAAGTGGGCGGGGCGAAGTTTTGAAATATTTTTGTAGCAGTGACATATCACATAAGTCTGGATCCAAAACATCGTTGCTCTAGCTCTTATAGTCTTTGAGCACTAGGCGCTGAAGGGGACGGACAGACGGACAGACGGACGGACGGACAGACAGACATGGCTCAATCGACTCGGCTATTGATGCTGATCAAGAATATATATACTTTATAGGGTCGGAAACGATTCCTTCTGGACGTTACACACATCCACTTTTACCACAAATCTAATATACCCCAATACTCATTTTGAGTATCGGGTATAAAAATATCATGATGAAAGATCTTATTAGACTAGAGTCAACTAATTATAAAGGGTATATTCAGGAATAATGGTAATTACGTTACACAAATAGAAATATATTCGAATGGTTTTCAGTTTAAATGCAAAAACAAGGGACGGATGGGTGCATCTTTAAAGTGCACAGCAATTGCTTGTGGGGTAATCCCAACCATAAGTTCGGTTGTCGATAGATTCGGAATTGCAGAAAGTTACATTGCTTGCGAAAGAGCAGAACAAAACAAACACGTGAACAATTGGATTGGTCAGCGTTACAGTACGGCTGGGAAGTTTACGGTCGAGGCATGGAATCTTTAATGTTGGTTCGGCTTGCGTAAAATTTTGAATTCACATATAGCAGACGTTCACAGGTTATCACTCACATTACGATCAAATCCAACGATGAAAGCGCTTCCATGTGATCGATGAGGGTGGCTGAAAACTTGTATTTACAAGTCATATCAGTGTGTCAGAGTAGTTAGGCGATACGCGCGAGTATTAGTTTTAGTTCGTTTCCTTCTAGCTGCACATTTTTTTATGATAAGCCAAACAAACCGAATCACACGAATTTAACTTTTAATGTTAATCCTAGGGTCAGTACAATAGTGGGGTTCCAAAGTATTATTCTAATATGAAGAAATGCATGGGCATAGCCATCATGATCGAGACACCGAATGACTTCATCAGCAACGCAAACAGTATTTCTGCTCACATGTATGCAGACGCCACGCCGAAAGAAGATTTGGCGGCGAAGACGGCTAACACATACTGTAGTCGATCGGGACGCTGGGTATTTATATGTGTGGTACGGTGACGAGACTGTAGTGGGTACGGCTTACGGCACTACGACCGGCGTTTCGTACGGTATTACGTACGGCCAAACCTATGGTTAGGTTTTTAAGAAAAACGAGGGGGAACGTTGTGAGTTGCTGCGGAGACCGCAACTCTACAGTTATACCCGATACTAAGTAGGTATGACTCTCCTCCGGCAGACGCCGCTAATATTAAACGACACGACAAGAAGTGCGTGCGAGAGAGACAGAAAATCAGTCTGAGCGTGACGTCGGGCACTGCGTAGCCAGTGCAAATTGATTTGTTCCTTTTGGCTATAAAAATGATCTGATCTGATCCAGATTCAGCAATCTGATAGATATGGTCATTATCTATAATTCTGCGTTTTTAGTTTTCTCAAATGTGCAATATTGTGGATGCAACAGATTTTCGTCCTTTGTGGGGGCGGAAGGGGGCGGGGCGAAATTCTGAGATATACGTTTTATAGTGAGATCTAACAGAAGTGCGGATACCAAATTTGGTTACTCTAGCCTTAATAGTCTCTGAGATTTGTGGATGCCCCAGATTTTCGTCCTTTGCGGGGGCGGAAGGGGGTGTGGCGAAATTTGGACACGAAACGGTCAAGGTCCGATATCACAGGAGTGTGGATAACAAATTTGGTTGCTCTGGCTCTTATAGGTTCTGAGATCCTTGAACTCATATTTTGCAATTGACAAAACCGACCGTGAAACCTGTGTGTTAGAGAGAGACAGAGCGAGAAAGAATGAAATTGTTTTCTTGATTCTGGCTAAAATCATTATACGATCTGGTTCAGATTTTGCATTGTAGAAGATATGGTCATCCTCACCGATTCTGCGTTTTTGGTTTTATCGTATCTTTAAAAATGTGGATGCCACAGATTTTCGTCCTTTGTGGGGGCAGAATAGGGCGGGGCGAAGTTTTGAAATATTTTTGTAGCAGTGACATATCACAGAAGCCTGGATCCAAAACATCGTTGCTCTAGCTCTTATAGTCTTTGAGCACTAGGCGCTGAAGGGGACGGACGGACGGACGGACGGACGGACGGACGGACGGACGGACGGACAGACGGACAGACAGACAGGGATCAATCGACTCGGCTATTGATGCTGATCAAGAATATATATACTTTATGGGGTCGGAAACGATTCCTTCTGGACGTTACACACATCCCCTTTTACCACAAATCTAATATACCCCAATACTCATTTTGAGTATCGGGTATAAAAATGACAACAAAAATTATATTCGGTTTAAGAACTCACGATCACTTGTGCAATTTTTTTTATTTTTTTTTTATTTATTTTTCAACAGCTTTATGTTTTATATTTGTGTGTATTTTGCTTATGCTGATCAAACATTCCACTTACATGATTTTCGAATTGGTGAGAGAAACTGTTGCGTGACCTTCCATCCATGGCCACAATTATTAGTTATTGATCTGAATTATGAAGTCTAGTGTAAGTTAGGCTATGGCAAAGCGGGAGCGCAATAAAAGCTCGCTCTCTCGCTCTTGGCGAATTCGCCCCGCTTTGCCGCCGTAGGTTAGCTAGAGTAACAGATTTGAATTGTGAAGAAAATAAGTTGTTCGCCAACCTTGAATTAGATCGAGCGTATCAAGTTTTTCGCCCCGCCAAATAAATAATTTAAATTACAGCCACCCAAAGTTTTCGGTAATTGATTAGAAAAACTCTTCTAATTTTTCATGGCGCCCCCGGGTGGACTGTAAACTGAATTATAGGCAACAACAATAAGTGACAGTGACACAAGAAATTGCAGTATACATATGCAAACATATTCGTTGCCCGCGTCGTGTGTGTGTGCAATCGGCAATCAATTTGTAAAATATCATCGCGTCGGTCGCGCCAACAATAATTTTTGTGCAAATTCTGCTACCGCCGAGGGATGCCCTGCGATAAAGACAGGAAAGTAGCAGTTGGATTCAAAGATCCAAAAGAGGAATCAGAGATATTTGTGCAGAAAATTGAAGGCTGAGCAAAAGACATTCAGATCTCTCTTTGAGGTGTCTTGTGCTTAAAAAATTGCACATCGCCTTCAATTCTAGGCACAGACGTATGATATACATATAGTAGAGCTTGATTGCATGCATTTTATTAGTAATTGCATAAATATAACTAAAAACACATAAATACATACATATCGACACATACAGACATATGTGTCCGCTATTTGGACGCAACAGTTATATGTACATACATACATCTTTCGTTTACTGCAATCACTGTCGCCCCCCCCCCCCCCCCCCTTTTATTTTGATCTACCTTTCTTGTCTTCTTGTCGTTAGAACCTCACAAAGTTTGTTCGTTCGTTCACCCAAGCCACGGCGTATAGAAAATACCCACACATATGTACATACAAGCAGCAGCACCGGTGCATTATTTCGTTTTCGCTTCTCCACTGCTGCTTGCGTTGTATTTGTTGGGAGAATTTTCGTTGCCGCTCTTGAGCTTAACGGTGCGCAAAGTGACGCGCTACCCTGTATCTAACGGGTATATTGTTTTCGGCTGTTACTTGCCAAGTGACGCGCTACCCTGTATCTAACGGGTATATTGTTTTCGGCCGACACTTGCAACGACTCTTTCCCTTGATACCTTGATACTCTCTTGACTCGTGCCTCGACATTCAATTCAAATTCGTTTTCGATTATCGTTCTCGTTCAAATATATAAAAAAAATAAAATATAAAAAATAAAAAAATTATAATAATAAATAAATAAGTAGAAATAATAGTGGTTTGTTGTGTAAAATCTTCATACACAAACATTATGGCAGAAAAAAGTAAATCCACTCTTGAAGACTTAAAGATTAAGCTCAAAAGTCGAGTAAAAAGCATTCGCCGCTTAGAGGATCGATTAGATCAAGGGTCGATTCCTTTGCAATTACCGGAATTACAATGTAGATTAGATTGTTCGAATGCTTCAATTGAAAAGGCTAACCATTTGCAGGAGCAAATCGAGGACATAACAGGTGATGATGCATATGCAGCCGAGTTGGAAGAGCTGATAATTGTCACCAAAGGAAAGATAATGTCGCTTATCGCCGCCTCTGATGCAGCAAGCGAGACGAAGCCAGTGTCTACTTCAGCCCCAACTCATGCTGGACTTCCGAAATTGGCATTACCCAAATTTAGTGGTAAACACTCGGAATTCAAAAATTTCATTAGCCTTTTTGAGAGACTAGTCCATAGCGACAACAGCATACCGGTGATCGAAAAATTTAATCATTTGATTTCGTGCCTCTCTGATGAAGCATTAGGAACAATAAAGGCGTTCCAAGTCACCGAGGCAAATTATGAAAAGGCCATGGCTGGCCTAAAACGAGTATATGACAACGATTATTTGATTTTCACGAATAATATTTCCACATTGTTCAATCTGCCGAGAATGTCGCATATCTGCATCATTTCTAAGAACTCTAATCGATACTGTTTCGTCGATTTACGGATCGTTACTGTCGATCGGAGATGATACAAAAATTTCGAATGCAATGCTCATTCATCTCGTTTTAAACAGAGTCGACCCAGTGACGAAACAAAAGTGGGATGAACAGCTTACTTATGAGAAGTTGCCGCTTTGGTCCGACTTTGAGAAAGTCTTGAATCGTCGATACCAGCATCTGTCTGCTGAAGAATCGGCCAAGCCAAGGCAAGACAAAGTTATGCCAAGCAAGCAACATAATCGCAGTTCATTTGCTTGTTCTTCCACTTCCACCAACAGTAGAACTCAGCAAACTTGTAGCTACTGCAATTCTGGAGACCATGTAGTGTCAAATTGCCCTTCATTTTCGCGTCTCTCGGTGATGCAAAGGTTTGAGTTTGCTAAGTCGGCATCCCTATGCATTAATTGTCTGCGAAAAGGCCACGCTGTTGAAATGCAAAGCCAATAAATGTCGAGTGTGCAGCCGCTCACATCATACATTATTGCATCGATACACAGTGTCGGCTAATAGTCTCACGTTGCCACCACCCCAAGAGAGTCCTTCTCCTCCATCAAATCAGAATCAACCTTCCACGTCACATGTTTTGCATGCGACAGCGTTGGACAGGGTAATTCTGGCTACGTCGATCGTAAGCGTCCGAACTAAGAGCGGTGAACACATTCTGGCCAGAGCTCTGCTCGACTCTGGATCACAAACAAATTTTATTACCGAGGACCTCGCTAGTCGCTTACAGATCCGTAGAGAGGAGTCCTGTATTAACTTGCTTGGAATTGGTGAATCTAATTCTCAAGTAAAGGATAAAATACACACAGTGGTGAAGTCGCGAATAAATGGTAGTGAGTTCTCCTTTGATTTTTGGATCCTGAAATCAATTTCAGGTTATCATCCTGACCAGTCAGTGAATGTGACTGACTGGCGAATCCCAGAGAACCTACCACTGGCAGACCCTTATTTCTACAAGCCACAGAAAATAGATATGTTAATTGGAGCAGAATCGTTCTTTGAATTATTAGCTGTTGGTCAAATTAAACAAGGTCCTGACTTTCCAACTCTTCAGAAAACCCTTCTTGGTTGGGTTGTGTCGGGAAAATATGTTTCCAGGAGTTCTGCTCCTCAAATTACAAACAGTTTGAGTTGCAGTGAAGAGTTGCTAGTATCCATCGATAGGACCTTGAAAAAGTTTTGGTCACTGGAAGAAATGCCATCTACCAAGAAAATTGCCACACCTGAGCACAAGCTATGTGAAGAACACTATCGTAAGACGACTCAGGTCGGTTGGTTCGAAGTAAGGCTCCCGTTTAAATCAGATCCAAATTGTTTAGGCAACTCCTTTGAGGTTGCGAAACGGCGGTTTTTGTCGCTTTAAAGACGACTGCATCGTGACCCTGAGTTGAAGAAAATGTACTTGGAATTCATGGAAGAGTACCTCTCCTTAGGTCATATGTCTCCTACTGACAATACGATTCCTTCTACTCCACACTACGTAATCCCTCATCAGTGTGTTCTGAGGCCCCAAAGTACGTCTACCAAGCTCCGAGTCGTGTTCGATGCTTCGTCCAAGACGTCCTCACAGGTGGCCTTAAATGGCATTCTGATGGTGGGACCTACCATTCAAGAGGAATTATACTCGACACTGCTCCGTTTCCGTCTGCACAGGTTTGCCCTGACTGCTGATGTTAAAAAGATGTATCGCCAAGTGATGGTGAACAAAGCGGATCGGCAGTTTCAGCTCATAGTGTGGAGAAGAGACCCTTCTGAATCCTTGAGATTATACAAGCTCAACACTGTAACCTATGGGACTGGACCAGCCCCATTCTTAGCTATCCGGTGTTTGAAAAGGTTGAGTGAGTCTTCGAAGCTCTCATTCCCTAGAGCTGCTAACGTTATTGGGTCCGACTTTTACGTCGATGACTTGTTGTCTGGTGCTGCATGCGTAGAGGAGCTAAGGGCAATTAAGTCCGAAGTGTCTCAGGTTCTTCAGACCGCAGGGTTTGAGTTGACTAAGTGGTTTTCAAACTCACCCGAGATCACCGCATCTGAGAGCACAGCCAAACCCATAACAATCTCGGGTTCAGAGTCGACAAAGGCGTTAGGAATCTCATGGTTACCTACTGACGATGCCTTTAAGTTCAAAATTGACAATTCAGTTATCGGTCTCCGAGCGACAAAACGGAACATACTATCGGTGACATCAAAGTTGTTAGACCGCAACTCTACAGTTATACCCGATACTAAGTCAGTATGGCTCTCCTCCGGCAGACGCCGCTAATAATAAACCACACGACAAGGAGTGCGTGCGAGAGAGACAGAAAATCAGTCTGAGCGTGATGTCGGGCGCTGCGTAGCCAGTGCAAATTGATTTGTTCCTTTTGGCTATAAAAATGATCCGATCTGATCCAGATTCAGCAATCTGATAGATATGGTCATTATCTATGATTCTGCGTTTTTAGTTTTCTCGAATGTGCAATATTGTGGATGCAACAGATTTTCGTCCTTTGTGTGGGCGGAAGGGGGTGGGGCGAAATTTTGAGATATACGTTTTATAGTGAGATCTAACAGGAGTGCGGATACCAAATTTGGTTACTCTAGCCTTAATAGTCTCTGAGACTTGTGAATATCCCCAGATTTTCATCCTTTGCGGGGGCGGAAGGGGGTGTGGCGAAATTTTGAAACAAACTCGTCTCGGTCCGATATATTAGGAGTGTGGATACCAAATTTGGTTGCTCTAGCTTTTATAGTCTCTGAGATCTAGGCGCTAATGATTTACTCTAAGCAAAGCCGGCTATGCTACGTGTGTGTTAGAGAGAGACAGGGCGAGAAAAAATGAAATTGTTGTCTGGATTCTGGCTATAATAATTATACGATCTGGTTCAGATTTTGCACTCTAGAAGATATAGTCATCTTCTACGATTCTGCGTTTTTAGTTTTCTCGTATCGTCGAAATTGTGGATGCCACAGATTTTCGCCCTTTGTGGGGGCGGACGTGGGCGGGGCAAAATTTTGAAATATTCTTGTAGCAGTGACATATCACAGAAGTCTGGATCCAAAACATCGTTGCTCTCGCTCTTATAGTCTTTGAGCACTAGGCGCTGAAGGGGACGGACAGACGGACAGACGGACGGACGGACAGACGGACAGACAGACATGGCTCAATCGACTCGGCTATTGATGCTGATCAAGAATATATATACTTTATGGGGTCGGAAACGATTCCTTTTGGACGTTACACACATCCACTTTTACCACAAGTCTAATATACCCCAATACTCATTTTGAGTATCGGGTATAAAAAGCATTTGTTCCTCATGCGACATCTTGGTATTGTATAGTCTTTGCTTATACACAACGAAACCCATCGGCCTCTCCTTTCTGTGACGACTGCTAGGAGTTTAAACTGGAACATAAGCCTCGCCGTTGGATAATTGAACCTCGATCCGCCCCACTACAAACATTGGTCCTTCGAGCCGGATCTTCGCCTTCCCCATAAGGAGAAGCTCACCCCAGCCAGCATCGGCGGATCGCTCCAGGTTCAAGATACATAAGTACTTGTGCCTAACAACAGTGCAGTGATTTTGTGCGAGTTTTCCATCCCAGTCCGAGTTCCCGTGGCATATGTTCATACATATGTATATACATATGTATGTATTTATTTCTCGCTCTAGCTCCAAATTAAACCATACTTCGTTCTGCCAACGGTTGTGGCTTCCTACTTCTCCAAAGGTTTAATTTGATCCGAGCTAACTCCTGCGTTCAGCTTCCGATCCAGTGTAAATAATATTCTTACCTCTCCCAGCTACCAGTTGAGCTTTCGTTGCTAACATACATACATACATGTATATACACATCGCAACGCAATCCAAGCGGCTGGCAACAAACATAAAGGCATATTCTTGTAATTATTTTTGTGGTTTATTCCGTGCATGCTCAACGTTCCATAGTTTGTCGGTTTTAAAGGGAAATAAAATAACAAATCACTGCGCCTCCTTATTTAACTAATTATACTACCAACAAAATAACGATCCATACATACTGCACATATCTATACGTACGCATTTTAAATTAGCATATTCTTGCACATCTATATAATATACATATTGTATATAAAACGCCCTCTAGTACCAGGCAACTAGTTCCGCACTGGTGCCGCACTAGCTACCATTCTCACCTCCCTGGTTCCAGATCGATTACCCGCAATGTATTTCAGCGGAGAATTTAACACATGCATGTCCTAGGGCGGAACCACCCCTGGTTCCCGCTCGACTACCCTTAGATTACCTGTAGCTAGCTCTGACCTAGTTACCAGTAACTAGTTCCTAACTGACTACTGGTAGTAGTCAATCTGGCAGTCTGGAATAATACAAAAATAAAAACACAATGTCTTTCAATATAACGAATAATTTTTAATTATATGATGCTTAGCCTACTCCTGGTTTTTGGCAAGACACTTCTTTTTAAACACCCTTTTCTTCATCCTTTGCATTGCCTTCCGTACAGTGTTTTCCGGGGGCTCATCGCCAGGAGGACCCCATCGACGTTATATGCCAGAACAATGTCCTCACTCAGAATAAAGTTCAAGCCGCTTGTGGAGATAATGTTTTTTATCCCCAATCGGCCGACTAATTATTTCGAATTAAATAAAACTCGGCGCAGAAATAAAATTACGATATGTTCTTTAATGCGTGACATCCAAATTGCAAGTGAGGCTTGCCTGCCCTTTACATTGCCGCTCCGATCGCTAAGCGCAGCTTCGCTCGGCCGACGTCGGTAGGCAGACGTAAAGCGGAGATAGCGAAGAGCGAGCTGGCAGAGAGCGTTTAGCAGGGCAAGCAAGCGCAGAGCTTTAACAAACAAATGAGTGACATAGACATAAGTAACAAACAAAATAAGCGGCTGAGGGCCAAGAATTAGGTGCTATTTGGCAAGCAGCTAATCAGCTGGGTTCTGCTCCGAACACCGCTCAAAACGCCAGCTGGCTGGAGAATTGATTTCATTGCTGTTATCTGTAAGTGAAACATTAAAATATAAAGATAAGACAGAGAAAAAAGTCATACAATTTAGAGTTTAGATTTACTTACATTAATGTCCCTATTTAATTTTATTTTTTCCTCCAGTTCATTCCACGAGCGCAACTACAGTAAAATATCACGATTAACTTACCATTTCGGTGCTTATTGCATGGCGTGGCTCGGTAAAAACTAGCTGAGTGGGCCGACTTCGAAAACAAAACGAAGGCGGCTTCGTTTTTCGGTTCTTTTTCGACTGGTCCGCGTGCGCTTCCCGCGTAACTAGTTGCAGAACTAGTACATTGTAGTCGACGAAGACCTGGTCCGCTCAAATTACAAACAGTTTGAGTTGCAGTGAAGAGTTGCTAGTATCCATCGATAGGACCTTGAAAAAGTTTTGGTCACTGGAAGAAATGCCATCTCCCAAGAAAATTGCCACACCTGAGCACAAGCTATGTGAAGAACACTATCGTAAGACGACTCAGGTCGGTCGGTTCGAAGTAAGGCTCCCGTTTAAATCAGATCCAAATTGTTTAGGCAACTCCTTTGAGGTTGCGAAACGGCGGTTTTTGTCGCTTGAAAGACGATTGCATCGTGACCCTGAGTTGAAGAAAATGTACTTGGAATTCATGGAAGAGTACCTCTCCTTAGGTCATATGTCTCCTACGGACAATACGATTCCTTCTACTCCACACTACGTAATCCCTCATCAGTGTGTTCTGAGGCCCCAAAGTACGTCTACCAAGCTCCGAGTCGTGTTCGATGCTTCGTCCAAGACGTCCTCACAGGTGGCCTTAAATGGCATTCTGATGGTGGGACCTACCATTCAAGAGGAATTATACTCGACACTGCTCCGTTTCCGTCTGCACAGGTTTGCCCTGACTGCTGATGTTAAAAAGATGTATCGCCAAGTGATGGTGAACAAAGCGGATCGGCAGTTTCAGCTTATAGTGTGGAGAAGAGACCCTTCTGAATCCTTGAGATTATACAAGCTCAACACTGTAACCTATGGGACTGGACCAGCCCCATTCTTAGCTATCCGGTGTTTGAAAAGGTTGAGTGAGTCTGCGAAGCTCTCATTCCCTAGAGCTGCTAACGTTATTGGGTCCGACTTTTACGTCGATGACTTGTTGTCTGGTGCTGCATGCGTAGAGGAGCTAAGGGCAATTAAGTCCGAAGTGTCTCAGGTTCTTCAGACCGCAGGGTTTGAGTTGACTAAGTGGTTTTCAAACTCACCCGAGATCACCGCATCTGAGAGCACAGCCAAACCCATAACAATCTCGGATTCAGAGTCGACAAAGGCGTTAGGAATCTCATGGTTACCTACTGACGATGCCTTTAAGTTGAAAATTGACAATTCAGTTATGGGTCTCCGAGCGACAAAACGGAACATACTATCGGTGACATCAAAGTTGTTTGACCCCCTTGGTTTATTAAGTCCTATCGTTATAAAAGCGTCAAACGAAAATTGAACGAGGGGGAACGTTGTGAGTTGCTGCGGAGACCGCAACTCTACAGTTATACCCGATACTAAGTCAGTATGGCTCTCCTCCGGCAGACGCCGCTAATATTAAACGACACGACAAGGAGTGCGTGCGAGAGAGACAGAAAATCAGTCTGAGCGTGACGTCGGGCGCTGCGTAGCCAGCAAATTGATTTGTTCCTTTTGACTATAAAAATGATCTGATCTGATCCAGATTCAGCAATCTGATATATATGATCATTATCTATGATTCTGCGTTTTTAGTTTTCTCGTTTCCTCAATATTGTGGATGCAACAGATTTTCGTCCTTTGTGGGGCGGAAGGGGGTGGGGCGAAATTTTGAGATATACGTTTTATAGTGAGATCTAACAGGAGTGCGGATACCAAATTTGGTTACTCTAGCCTTAATAGTCTCTGAGATTTGTGAATATCCCCAGATTTTCATCCTTTGCGGGGGCGGAAGGGGGTGTGGCGAAATTTTGAAACAACCTCGTCTCGGTCCGATATATTAGGAGTGTGGATACCAAATTTGGTTGCTCTAGCTTTTATAGTCTCTGAGATCTAGGCGCTAATGTTTTACTCTAAGCAAAGCCGGCTATGCTACGTGTGTGTTAGAGAGAGACAGGGCGAGAAAAAATGAAATTGTTGTCTTGATTCTGGCTATAATAATTATACGATCTGGTTCAGATTTTGCACTCTAGAAGATATAGTCATCTTCTACGATTCTGCGTTTTTAGTTTTCTCGTATCGTCGAAATTGTGGATGCCACAGATTTTCGCCCTTTGTGGGGGCGGAAGTGGGCGGGGCAAAATTTTGAAATATTCTTGTAGCAGTGACATATCACAGAAGTCTGGATCCAAAACATCGTTGCTCTCGCTCTTATAGTCTTTGAGCACTAGGCGCTGAAGGGGACAGACAGACAGACATGGCTCAATCGACTCGGCTATTGATGCTGATCAAGAATATATATACTTTATGGGGTCGGAAACGATTCCTTTTGGACGTTACACACATCCACTTTTACCACAAGTCTAATATACCCCAATACTCATTTTGAGTATCGGGTATAAAAAGCATTTGTTCCTCATGCGACATCTTGGTATTGTATAGTCTTTGCTTATACACAACGAAACCCATCGGCCTCTCCTTTCTGTGACGACTGCTAGGAGTTTAAACTGGAACATAAACCTCGCCGTTGGATAATTGAACCTCGATCCGCCCCACTACAAACATTGGTCCTTCGAGCCGGATCTTCGCCTTCCCCATAAGGAGAAGCTCACCCCAGCCAGCATCGGCGGATCGCTCCAAGTTCAAGATACATAAGTACTTGTGCCTAACAACAGTGCAGTGATTTTGTGCGAGTTTTCCATCCCAGTCCGAGTTCCCGTGGCATATGTTCATACATATGTATATACATATGTATGTATTTATTTCTCGCTCTAGCTCCAAATTAAACCATACTTCATTCTGCCAACGGTTGTGGCTTCCTACTTCTGCAAAGGTTTAATTTGATCCGAGCTAACTCCTGCGTTCAGCTTCCGATCCAGTGTAAATAATATTCTTACCTCTCCCAGCTACCAGTTGAGCTTTCGTGGCTAACATACATACATACATGTAAGATTAATAATAATGTATCGTTTATTAATAGTGTTTTTCGAAAAAGAGTACAAAGTGTATGATTTAAGATGTGCAATTAATGAGTCTGTTCTTCCGACTTTTTGTTCGACTTTCTGCTTCTACTTCCAACAACCGACTCCCGTATCGATAACCCCTTATCGGTTAGGTCTTTTAAACATCGGTTAAGTCTGGTTTTATCGGTTAGGTCTTATCGATGGTATCTTAAGTTCAAATGTTAATTTAGATGGGATAGTGCTAACTGCTTGATACACTGTCCTTTACATTCGGCCCTCCTGCTCATCTTCATCTGTCCCAGATGATAATATATCATCGTTATCTGAGACAAAACGCCATAGCTTCATATTGTCACTGCTCGTTGCTGTGATATTTGGCCCCTCGACTTGCGCAACCTTTCTGACGTCGTAGCGACCGTTCCGCTTTACCTTGGTGACTTCATATGGGCCTAGATACTCGCTGGCCAACTTGCGTCCTGCGACGAACTGCGTCCTCTTGATCGCGACCATGTCTCTTAGTCTGTAGCCGTGCTCAGGTCGTCGTTTTTTATCATAATAGCGCTTGTACACCTCTTGCGCCTTCTCAATGTTTTGTTTCGCTTGGTCACGCAGTTCTTGGCGCTCGTTGTTAAACTGCGTAACCAACTCCTCGTTGAGCACCTCCAATAGTCGACTTTCAGCTTGTATGTGCATCTTTGTCCCAAACATGACCTCGAATGGCGACGACTTCAACGTAGAATGCACATGCGAATTAATCGCCATCTGGACCTGTGGCACATGCTTGTACCACTTCGTTGACTCCTGAGCTGAGAGCTTTGCGATGATACCCAAAATTGAACGGTTCACCCGCTCAATCTGACCGTTGCCTCTCGCCACACCTGTCGTTGTACACACATGTTTGACTTTGTTCTCGTTAAGAAACTCGCTGAATGCGTTGGATGTAAACGCTGCTCCTCTGTCGCTGACTATGCGCTTGGGAAAACCAAACACAAATGACCAATCTCTCAGCCTCTTCACAACTTCTTCGTGACCTGTTGACTTAGTTGGGAACAGCCACACAAACTTGGAGAATGCATCTACCACAGCAAAAATGTACTTGTATTGCTTGGCTGTCGCATCCATTGGTCCCAAATAATCAACGTGCAGCGTGTATAGTGGTGTGTCACCCTTGTCAATGCAATGAAGATAGCCTTCTTGTTTGCCCAACTTTTTGCTGAAAATTATACAACTGATACAATTAGTAATCAACTTATTTACTTTCCGTTCAAGGTGCGGAATCCAGTATTGCTGCTGAACTGAGTGCATTGTCTTCGCTGTGGAGAAATGACCAACTTCATGCGATCCTTGAATGATTTCCCTTTCCATCAGCCTTGGAACCACCAATACGTCATTGCCATTTACAGATTTGAAGAGAAGACCTCCTTTAAGCTTGTAGTCTTGATATGGGTGCTGCTTCAGGATCTCAACTGTGGCTTTGATGAAATCGTCATCCTGCTGTGCTTTCTTTATCCGAGCTGTTAGCTCCGTCGTCACGAACATGCATGTCTGCGGAAAACGACTGAGACAGTCCACGTGTCTGATTCTGTCCCCTGGGCGGTGTACTGCTTTGAATGTAAGGTCCTCCATATACAGAATCCACTGGGAAACTTCTCTGGGTATATCTGCTTTCGTTGTTGTCTGCTTAAACGCCGCACAGTCAGTGGCAAGATCAAATTTGATCCCCAACAGGTAGTGACGAAACTTCTTGAGTGCGAGGTATGCAGCTTTGACCTCCAAATAGTAACTGTGACGTTTGGACTCAGCTTGTGTAGTCTTTTTACTCCAATAGTAAATCGGGTGGAAATTGCCATCAGACTGCTGCAACAGAACTGCTCCGAAACCTTCTTTGGATGCATCCGTGTGGAGTTCCGTTGGCGCTTCTCGTGAGTATAAATGTAATACAGGTGCGATTACATGCAGATTCTTTAAGGTTTGTAGCGACTGTTGCTCTGCTTCGCCAATGTTGAAAACTGCTTCCTTCCTGAGTAGATTCGTGAGCGGCCGGGCAACTTGTGCATAGCCAGGGATGAACTTTCTGAAAAAGCCTGTGAGTCCCAGAAATGCTTGAACTGCTTTAATGTCTTTGGGCGTAGCAAACCGACTGACAGCTGCTGTCTTCTCTTTGCCGGGCCAGATTCTCCCGTCCTCAATGATATGGCCCAGAAAGCTAATGCGTGGCTGCATGAAGCTACATTTCTTCCACTTGATCTTTAGGCCAAACTGCGCAGCTGTCTCCAGGACCAACTTTGTCTTCCTCATGCATACCTCGGGCGACGCGGCGTAAACAATTATGTCGTCCATATAAAGCTGCATAATGTCAGAGTTGATTAATTCTTGAAAAATATAGCTTACGAACCGAATGAACGCAGCTGGCGAGTTCTTGAATCCGAAAGGCGCTTTATTAAACTCGAATAATCCCTCCTTTGTAACAAAGGCCGTATACGACTTGCTTTGCTCTTCCATAGGCACATGGAAAAATCCGTTTTCAAGGTCCATTATGGTAAACCACTTAGCCGACTGCAGCTTTTCCAAGACTTCCTCCATGATCGGGACTGGGAAGCAGTCCAGCAATACCATGCTGTTTAACTTCCTGTAGTCTACGCAAACTCTAAGTGTACCATCTTTTTTCTTCACGACGACAACTCTGCTCGCTACATTTGAAGACGACTTGCGCACGATTCCTTGCTCGATCCATTCTTCGACTTGCTTCTTTACGGCACTGGCTTCGTCTGTTGATAAACGACTCGGTGAGTGATGAAACGGCTTGATTACTCCGTCGGGAACTATCTTCAGTTGGATTGGAGACTGCTTTGCTACTTCTGTGGGCATTTGGTAACTGTTTCTTATCATCTGTTCAACGTCTTTTCGATATTGCGGCGGAGCTACAAAGGATGACTCTTCAGTTACATTATATATAAGAGCATGCTCATCTGTTGGCACAGGATCTGTGCACATATCAGCGACGAAACGGAACTTTTCAATGAAATCATGCCCCAAAAGTGCGTCGAAATCAATCTGGCTACTGGGGACTACTAAAAACTTCTGTGTGGTCTGCAACTTATCCACGGTAACTTCTGCATTAAAGTATCCAACAGGCTTTGTTGATATCTGACCCAGACCGCGCAACATAGTTGTGCACTTCAAAAGTTTAACGTTTTTCATGGTCTTCACTATACTCTCTTTGATTATGGTTACATCTGACCCTGTATCCACAAGACAGTCAACAACAATGCCGTTTATTTGAATTTTTTTCATGCGACTGCGATCCAAAATGACGCGAACTTGATCAACTTTATCAGCTTCATAAGGACAGTTACGCGAAATGTGACCATTCTGATTGCACTTAAAACACTTTGTTTCGGCTTTGCAGTCTTTGCGTTTGTGTTCTCCTGATCCACAGTTATAGCAATATTCTTTTTTACCGCTTTGCCCACTTTGCTGCTTGAAACTCGTTTTATGCTGTTCGTTATTGCCCTTCTTCTCCGATATGTTCAAACGATCATAGATATCGAACTCTTCTTTCAAGGCCCTGAAGGTCTTACAGCGATACATGGCATACTTATACTCGTTTCTTATGTCCAGACCGTTCACAATATGGCTTATAACAGCCGCGTGTTCAACATGTCCGACTGCTGCTATTTTTCTCATCTGCAGCAAGTACTCGTGCATCGACTCACTACTCTTCCTCTTTCTTTCTTGCAGCAGCTTATGAATGTCTGCACTGTTATAGCTACATGTGAATTCATCCAATAATACGTTCTTGAGTTCCTCATAGGTGCACACGCATTCAGCTTCAAGGAAAAGCTTAGCTGCACCGGTCATTTTTCCTCTGGCCTGCACATACTTTTGCTTTTCAGTAAGCTCATATGCGTCGGCATTTTTTTCGAATATCTCAAACCATTTTTCTATGGGAACCGATTTTCCATCACAATCGCTCACAACTTTTGTAAAATTATCTGAAGCGATCTTCATTTCTCGTTGCTCATCGCAAAGCAGTTTCAAACTTACCAACTTTGTCGGTTTTATAAGGAAATAAAATAACAAATCACTGCGCCTCCTTATTTAACTAATTATACTACCAACAAAATAACGATCCATACATACTGCACGTACATATGTATTTATCTTACATATCTATACGTACGCATTTTAAATTAGCATATTCTTGCACATCTATATAATATACATATTGTATATAAAACGCCCTCTAGTACCAGGCAACTAGTTCCGCACTGGTGCCGCACTAGCTACCATTCTCACCTCCCTGGTTCCAGATCGATTACCCGCAATGTATTTCAGCGGAGAATTTAACACATGCATGTCCTAGGGCGGAACCACCCCTGGTTCCCGCTCGATTACCCTTCGATTACCCGTAGCTAGTTGCTCAGGAGCGGAATCTAAAATGGCACGACATGGAATAAGCGATCCAAAACGGCCCCTGACATATACGATTGCAGTAGCTAGCAGCACGTTTTGGCTAGGCAGAGATTTTTGACTCGAGGGGGAGGGCTAATATATTTGCTTTGCTACTAGGGCACTTGCAGGATCATGCTGGGTCGATTCCGTGCTCGGCGACGGCAACTCAGCGTCAGCGCCCGACTGCATGTGGAGCAGTGTGTGATGCTTGGCTTGGCAGTTTCTACATGCCTGAATGGCCTTTGTTGAGGCAGTTTAGACATAAATGGCGCTTCTTCACCTCCTTGTATCGAGAAAAAACAGGGAGATCTATAAATGCCTGGCATCGGGATTGTAGTGATCGGAGGACTTGCAATACTTGCATGTTGAGCTATTATGATCGTTAATGGAGGTGATTAGGGTGCTAGGTTTACTTTCTCCCACCTGCTGGCTAGGAATTGTTACCATAGCCGATCCCAAATCCTCAGAAAGTTCCAAGGAACGAATCGTATCCAGCGCAGCACCATCTAGACATCCACGAAGATATTGGAATTTTTCGATGATTGGTATACGATGGTCTTTGTGCACCATTGTCGAAAACATCGCGTGGAATTCTGGCCAATCCATGTAGCTCCCCCCGAATCGCGGAAGCTGCAACTCGGGCATTCGAGAACGGCCTATACTATTATAGGCGAACAACGACGAATTCCCCTCGAGAGTATGCCGAGCCGTTGAATTGGCAACATTTACCGTGCGAGCAGCCATCAACTCCCGCGACAGCCTGGACCTAACCTTGACATAAACATTCGAAAAGTCCAGCCGGGCATCATGGGCTAACTGCAGGAAATCCAGCCTTTCAAGGCTCGTTTGAGCGGCATCGAAATCCGCATTCATTCGCTCGATCTGCTCTAAGCGAGCTTGAAGTTCTGCCTCATCTAACTCGGCAAGCTCTTCCTTGGTGAGAAAGCGATCCATGGCCTTTAGTTGGCGCGCGATGGACTCGGCCTTGTGCTTGTAGAAATCTACATCACTCGGCATTGCTGCGTTCGCGACATTGGTATGCTCAGGTGCTACCATGTTGAGGTTTTAAAAGAGTCACTCAGCACGACCGAAAAAGACACCCTGTATACGTATAAACGTGGGAACCGAAAGCAAAGGGATTACAGCTAATGCCTTTAGCTGTGCGGCTGTGCGAGCTGTCCGATTCCGCTTTGTACTCCGCTTGTGTGTATTAGTGAGTTCGCTGCACTGCCTACCGCACTGCACTGACCGAATTGTCGCGACAGAGAAATTAATAGCCAGCAATGCGTGTATGTAGGTGTATGTAAGTGTGTTTTAGCACCGAATTGTGCTTAACCGCCGAAAATTTGCTAGGGCTAACGAATGTCGATCGCGAATGATTATTAATTGACACTGCAACTCAGAGATCACGTCGGGGTCACCAAATTGTATATGTTTTTTATCCCCAATCGGCCGACTAATTATTTCGAATTAAATAAAACTCGGCGCAGAAATAAAGTTACGATATGTTCTTTAATGCGTGACATCCAAATTGCAAGTGAGGCTTGCCTGCCCTTTACATTGCCGCTCCGATCGCTAAGCGCAGCTTCGCTCGGCCGACGTCGGTAGGCAGACGTAAAGCGGAGATAGCGAAGAGCGAGCTGGCAGAGAGCGTTTAGCAGGGCAAGCAAGCGCAGAGCTTTAACAAACAAATGAGTGACATAGACATAAGTAACAAACAAAATAAGCGGCTGAGGGCCAAGAATTAGGTGCTATTTGGCAAGCAGCTAATCGGCTGGGTTCTGCTCCGAACATTCACCCCCCGTTGGAAGGCAAAGGCTTTCAACAGATCCATCCTGAAGGGGCAGAACAGCTATTTTTCCAACGGCCCTCTTGAAAAGGCCTTTTTGAGTGCGGATGACGGCTACACTGATGGTTCCATCCTTTCCTGAGATGACGCTCTCAATGCGGCCAAGCGGCCACCTTAATGGTGGCAGCGTTTCCTCCTTGATCATGACGAGCGCTCCTAGCTTGATGTTTGGAGACGATGACCGCCACTTGCTCCGCTCCTGAAGAATCGAAAGATACGCCGTGCTCCATTTTCTCCAAAACGCCTGCTTCATTTGACACAGCCGCTGCCATCGACTAAGTAGGTTGACCCGGAGATGCGCCACATCTGGCTCGTCGAATGCAGCTTTCGGGGCTCCATTGAGAAAGTGGTTTGGCGTGAGCACATCTAGATCATCGGGACTTTCTGTAATTGCATAAAGCGGACGGGAATTTAACAAAGCAGAGATTTCACAAGCCAAGGTCTGAATTTCATCAAGAGTAAAAATGTAGGTCCCGACGATGCGATGAAAATGATATTTAGCTGCTTTAACAGCCGCCTCCCACAAACCCCCAAAATGAGGTGAGCGAGGGGGGATGAATTTCCAGTCGATTCCACTAGAAACGCAGAGATGTGACACAGCCGACGTATGAGGATCGCTGAGGAACATTTGCCGAAGCTCCAAAAGCTCATTTTTTGCTCCTACAAAATTTGTAGCGTTGTCTGACCAGATGATTCGAGGCGTGGGACGTAGACTTATAAAACTCCTTAATGCTGCCAGAAAGGATTCTGTAGATAGATCCCGAACGACTTCCAAATGAGTTGCTTTGGTGCTAAAGCATACGAAGACAGCGATGTAACATTTGATAGGAGGCCTGCTTCTGACTTCCGACTTGTGATAAAAGGGTCCGCAAAAATCAACGCCCGTTGTGTGGAATGCTGGATTAGTCCTTACGCGATCCGCAGGCAAGTTTCCCATGATATGTTCCCTCAGCACTGGCTTCAAACGAAAGCATCTAACACATTTGCGAATGATTCCCGCAACATATTTGCGTCCACCAATAGGCCAGAATTTTTGCCGAAGCAGTCCGAGCAATCCTTGAGCTCCTGCGTGGAGAAACCTTTCGTGAAAGAAGATAATAATAGAGACAGTGACAGGATGTCCCTTAGGAAGCAGGATCGGGTGCTTCGCGTCGTAGTCCAATTCGGCATTTTGGAGGCGGCCTCCAACACGCAGCAATCCAAAGCTATCCAGAAATGGATTCAGTGAGGCCATCGTGCTTTTTGGGGTAGGGCCTGCTTGCTGGCGAGGGCCCTTATCTCTTCCGAAAATTGTTGCTGCTGTATTGCCCTTATGAGCAAATGCGTACCATTTTTGATGTCGATTACGGTAAGTTGACCCTTCGACCGCGCTATGCCTTTGTCCTTGAGAATGTAGAATCGATATATGTAAGCAAAGACGCGCTGCATGGATCCGAATGAGTTTTGAAATTTGCAATCGTACGATACATCCCTTTCGTTTGAAACAACCAATGCTGCATGACGAGCTCCTGAATCCGCTGAACTCGATTAGAAACAAATATATTAAAATTCAATGGTGATTCTCGAATCCAGGCAAGGGCTATGGACGAATCCGACCAGCAATGTATTTGGCATGGAGCTGATAATCCCTTAACTATGGTGGACACTAGTTCGGCTAATACGAGGGCAGCGGACAGCTCAAGCTTGGGGATAGTCATACTTTTCAAGGGCGCGACTCTGGATTTAGAGCATAAGAGATGACTGCCAAGAGCTTCCGAACGCATGTATACACAGGCGCCATATGCTGCTTGGCTCGCATCACAAAACGCGTGCATTTCTAATCTGGCTTGCTGCCGAAGCACGTAACGTGGAAACTTAAAGTTTTTAACCATCGACAACTGCGAAGTCAGCTCAATCCAAGTCGTATGTAGATCCTGGGGCAGGCTTTCGTCCCAATTCAACTTTAGGCTTTCGTTCCATAGCGACTGCATAAATATTTTAGCTTTTGTGATGATGGGAGAGATGAGCCCTAGAGGATCGTAGAACCTAGCTAGTGTAGACAGGACCGAACGCTTCGATATTGGGCCTGCAGCGGTTCCGACGTGAGCGAAGCTAAGCAGAAGATTGTCCGTGGTGGGATCCCAAACTATACCAAGCGCCTTGGTTACTTCAGTCCCGTCATGAAAGGTAAGGAACTTTTCGCGATCCGCCTCCGATACGCCTTCCAAAGCAGCGGGTTCATTGGAACACCATTTACGTATGGGAAAACATCCTTTCGAAAGTAGCTCCTTTACCTGCTGACGAATCTTGATGACAGAATCAATGCTGTCCCCTCCAGATATGAGATCATCGACATAGAAATCTCTTCGAACAACATCAGCGCCAAGCGGAAAACGCAACTCTTCATCATTTGCCAATTGATGCATAGCACGAATTGCTAAGAAAGCGGCAGGTTTGGTTCCGTAAGTAACAGGCTCCAACTTGAACACCTGAATCTCCTCCTTCGGGTCATTGCGCCATAGGATGCACTGCACGTGCGTATCGGGATGGGAACGGTACATTTTTCAGATATCGCCACACAAGGCGACTTTAAAAAAGCGGAAACGAAGCAGAGTTATCAGAATTTTAGGTTGGATGGTGGGTCCAGCCATAAGCGCATCATTCAGTGATACTCCAGACTCTGTTTTGGCAGATCCATCGAACACTTCGCGTAATTTGGTGGTTGTACTATCCTGCTTGTGGACGCAATGGTGAGGCAAGAAGTACTGCGGGAGGTCTGACTGCCGCGAAGCTGGCGACATGTGTCCTAAATCACGATACTCCTGAAGAAACTCCATATATTTTGCCTTAAGCTGTGCATTTTTTGCTAGCTTCCTCTCCAAACTGAGAAATCTACGTAACGCCTGCTGATACGATTCTCCTAATTCCTCTAGACTGAATTTGGTTGGCAAACGCACGGAGTAAGCTCCGGACTCTAGGCGAATGCAGTTTGTGACGAAATGCTGTTCGCAATGAACATCTTCCTCCGAAATTGATGAGGGCGAATAATCTCCATCGACTTCCCAAAACCGCCTTACAATATCGCACAAATTAGTCTCGCAAGCGGAGATGACAGGGAGATCTTCAACGGCTGCTAGCGCCGCACGGGCTTTCTCAGAGTTTTTAATACTTCCTGACACTATCCAGCCAAGTTTCGTCTTCTGCAATGTTGGCAATTGGTCTGACAGTCGAATCTGTCCAACGCACATTAATTCGAAGAACAAACCAGCACCTATCAACAGATCGACACGCTGGGGCTTGGCGAAATTAGGATCATCCAGTTTTAGATTATTTGGCATTGGCCAATCCTTTGCGTCTAGGCCGAAGTTAGGCTGCATTCCTGTGATTGAGGCAGTGATAACTGCAGAGAGGAAACCGCGATAGCTTTCGTCTTGAGATTGCAGGACGATGTCCACAGCCTTGCTGGATGGTAGAATTGACTCTCCAATACCGGCGATTTGAACGTGAGACGGGTGAGGATCTAACTGCAGCTGATTGGCGAGTCTCGATGTTATAAAGTTAACCTGAGAAGCGGAATCTAAAATGGCACGACATGGAATAAGCGATCCAAAACGGCCCCTGACATATACGATTGCAGTAGCTAGCAGCACGTTTTGGCTAGGCAGAGATTTTTGACTCGAGGGGGGAGGGCTAATATATTTGCTTTGCTACTAGGGCACTTGCAGGATCATGCTGGGTCGATTCCGTGCTCGGCGACGGCAACTCAGCGTCAGCGCCCGACTGCATGTGGAGCAGTGTGTGATGCTTGGCTTGGCAATTTCTACATGCCCCTGACTTGCAGCGTTGCAATGAATGGCCTTTGTTGAGGCAGTTTAGACATAAATTGCTCTTCTTCACCTCCTTGTATCAAGAAAAAACAGGGAGATCTATAAATGCCTGGCATCGAGATATGTAGTGATCGGAGGATTTGCAATACTTGCATGTTGAGCTATTATGATCGTTAATGGAGGTGATTAGGGTGCTAGGTTTACTTTCTCCCACCTGCTGGCTAGGAATTGTTACCATAGCCGATCCCAAATTTTCCAGCATCCGACATCTTGCTTCCAAGAATGAGGCCATGCTTGACCACCGAGGCAATCCTGACGTCGGCAAGTTCTCTTCCCATTTCTCCTTGGTCTTGTGGTCCAATTTCGTGCCTATGATGAAGATCAGCAACCCATCGGAAATCTCCTGCGGGGTCGCCAAGGTCTGAAGTGCACGCAAGTGCGAATTGATTTTATAGCTGAGCGCGCGCAAGCCGATAGCCGAGCCCTTCTCCACCCCTTGCAGCCCGAAAATAGCCTTGACGTGTGCCTGAAAATGTAACAGTTTATTATCGAATCGCAACATTAGTAAATTCAACGCCTTGTCGTAATTCTCCTCAGAAAGTTCCAAGGAACGAATCGTATCCAGCGCAGCACCATCTAGACATCCACGAAGATATTGGAATTTTTCGATGATTGGTATACGATGGTCTTTGTGCACCATTGTCGAAAACATCGCGTGGAATTCTGGCCAATCCATGTAGCTCCCACCGAATCGCGGAAGCTGCAACTCGGGCATTCGAGAACGGCCTATACTATTATAGGCGAACAACGACGAATTCCCCTCGAGAGTATGCCGAGCCGTTGAATTGGCAACATTTACCGTGCGAGCAGCCATCAACTCCCGCGACAGCCTGGACCTAACCTTGACATAAACATTCGAAAAGTCCAGCCGGGCATCATGGGCTGACTGCAGGAAATCCAGCCTTTCAAGGCTCGTTTGAGCGGCATCGAAATCCGCATTCATTCGCTCGATCTGCTCTAAGCGAGCTTGAAGTTCTGCCTCATCTAACTCGGCAAGCTCTTCCTTGGTGAGAAAGCGATCCATGGCCTTTAGTTGGCGCGCGATGGACTCGGCCTTGTGCTTGTAGAAATCTACATCACTCGGCATTGCTGCGTTCGCGACATTGGTATGCTCAGGTGCTGCCATGTTGAGGTTTTAAAAGAGTCACTCAGCACGACCGAAAAAGACACCCTGTATACGTATAAACGTGGGAACCGAAAGCAAAGGGATTACAGCTAATGCCTTTAGCTGTGCGGCTGTGCGAGCTGTCCGATTCCGCTTTGTACTCCGCTTGTGTGTATTAGTGTGTTCGCTGCACTGCCTACCGCACTGAGCTGACCGAATTGTCGCGACAGAGAAATTAATAGCCAGCAATGCGTGTATGTAGGTGTATGTAAGTGTGTTTTAGCACCGAATTGTGCTTAACCGCCGAAAATTTGCTAGGGCTAACGAATGTCGATCGCGAATGATTATTAATTGACACTGCAACTCAGAGATCACGTCGGGGTCACCAAATTGTATGTGTTTTTTATCCCCAATCGGCCGACTAATTATTTCGAATTAAATAAAACTCGGCTCAGAAATAAAATTACGATATGTTCTTTAATGCGTGACATCCAAATTGCAAGTGAGGCTTGCCTGCCCTTTACATTGCCGCTCCGATCGCTAAGCGCAGCTTCGCTCGGCCGACGTCGGTAGGCAGACGTAAAGCGGAGATAGCGAAGAGCGAGCTGGCAGAGAGCGTTTAGCAGGGCAAGCAAGCGCAGAGCTTTAACAAACAAATGAGTGACATAGACATAAGTAACAAACAAAAAAAAGCGGCTGAGGGCCAAGAATTAGGTGCTATTTGGCAAGCAGCTAATCGGCTGGGTTCTGCTCCGAACAACGCTCAAAACGCCAGCTGGCTGGAGAATTGATTTCATTGCTGTTATCTGTAAGTGAAACAGTAAAATATAAAGATAAGACAGAGAAAAAAGTCATACAATTTAGAGTTTAGATTTACTTACATTAATGTCCCTATTTAATTTTATTTTTTCCTCCAGTTCATTCCACGAGCGCAACTACAGTAAAATATCACGATTAACTTACCATTTCGGTGCTTATTGCATGGCGTGGCTCGGTAAAAACTAGCTGAGTGGGCCGACTTCGAAAACAAAACGAAGGCGGCTTCGTTTTTCGGTTCTTTTTCGACTGGTCCGCGTGCGCTTCCCGTGTAACTAGTTGCAGAACTAGTACATTGTAGTCGACGAAGACCTGGGCCGCGTTCGCTTTCCGCGTAACTAGTTCGAGAGGGGTCAATTGACCCCTTTGGTTCTACAGGGCGGTTATCCACCGTTTTACCCGTTGTTTGACATCTCTTCAACCCAAGCCGCGGTACATAGCACTTATAGCCATACATACACACATACAAGCAGCAGCAGCGGTACATTCTTTTCCTTTTTCTTTTCGCTTTCGCTTCTCCACCGTTTGCCTGCGTTTTAGTTGCTGGGAGAATATTTTTCGGCGCCGCGCTTGACCGTAACGGAACGCCAACTGACGCGCTACCCTGCATTTCGAGAGTATATTGTTTTCAACCGACTCTATACATTGGTATATTGGTATATTGGTACCTCGTGCCTCAATATTATCGTCCATCCTCAATTATCGTTCTTGGTTGGACATTTGTTTGTTGATCGTATTATTTATATCTATATATTCCGGCCACGGTGTACTATTTCCATAATTTAAATACTCTCAATAAATTCCACCAAAACCACATATCCACGGTTCGTAGTTCTGAACTTCCACGTCGCCATTTCCGCTCACCTACCTTTGCGACTCTAATACGCGTTATCGCAGATGCATCAGCATCTGTGTATGGTGCCCTCAGTACAAAGTACACCAGGACCGTATAGAATCAGTATAGAAAAACTTTTTACTCTTTGCTCTGCGGGGCCTTAACTGGGATGCGGGTGTAAGATCTTACTCTAGTAGACTACTATTAGTAAACCTCCCATCCTTAGTTAACCGTAGAAAAATGCTTGGTGTGATATTTATGCACAACTTGATCAGGGGTGACATAGACAGCCCTGATCTGTTGAGCCGCATAAACTTCACGATTCCTATTAGACTGACTAGAAATCTTATACCGTTGTTCCTTCCACTTTGTAGATCGAATTATTCCTTGCATGAACCGTTTAGGGTCTTATGCTCGGATTATAATTCCCTCTACCATATTATATCCACCACTAATTCTCTTCCTCTTATTAAATTATTAATCCTTACACACCTTTCTATTAATTAGTAGCTGTAGTGGTATTTGTATTTTGATTGCATCCTTAGTTTCTTAGTAGGCTTAGTACTAATTTTCCTCGAATGTTAGTCTAATAGCTATCTTTCTTGCATGTTCGCGTTTGGTTCGGCTACGCACCGCGCGTCATGCGGCAACGCCCCTCGGTTGGTTGGGCGTGAGGAGGGCTGCGTTTTGCCTGGGATCCGCGCGAAAAAAAACAAAAAAAAAAAAAAAACATGCCCACTGTTGATAAGAAATTTCCCAAGAAGTTTAAGCGGGAGAGTTCGCTGAGTTTGACCCATCCACCCAGCTCCAACGGCTCAGTCACTACGCCCACATGTTCCCGTCCGGCCCCAGCTGAGCGAGGACCGACCACGTCCAGGGCTCACGCACCACATGCCTTCGAGGATTTGTTGCTCCCCTCGGGAGTCCCTCGCACGGCTCCTAGCACTATGGCCGCCAGTTCCGCACAGTCTAAGTTTGCCTTGGCTGCAAGCGGACTGACCCGCTTCGACCAGAAGCTCAGCGCTCCAGATGCTAGCACACCAACCCGCTCGCTCTCCCAAGTCCATCGAGAACAACTCCGAATCCTGTATGCAAAGGTGGACGCGGAGTTCGCGGCCTGTTCGGTGACGACGGCGGAAGAGGATCCAGAGGGTGTAGCTGATGTCCAAGAGATGTACGATGACTGCTACGCGGTCTACGCGCAATGCCTGGCCGAACTAAACGATCAGCTCGAGCCCCCGACTGCCCCTCACACGCCGCAACTGGCCGTTCAAGTGCCGACTTCCGGCGGTTGCCGCCTCCCTCCATGTGACACTGAAGTTTTCAGTGGGGACTACCAGCAGTGGCCCACGTTCCGAGACCTGTTCACCGCCATCTACATAGAAAACCCAAGGTTGGCTCCAGTGGAAAAACTGTTCCACCTCAACAAAAAGACCAGCGGTGAAGCCCACGACATAGTGGCACAGGCTCCACTTACGAACGAGGGTTTCGCGTCCGCATGGAACGCCCTCCGTGAGCGTTTCCAAAACAAGAGGCTGATACTCAAGGCCCAGGTGAAGATCCTTTTCAGTCTGCCCCAAATCCGTACCGAGTCAGCAGCAGCGCTAAAAGAGCTCCAGAGGGCCGTTCACAAGTGCCTCACGACACTCACCCATTCCGAGGTCTCCACAGACAGTGTTTGCGCTGACGGAGTTTTAGTGTACCTCATTTCCTTAAAAGAAAAGTCTAGACATTTGCGAGTTGAGTTGTAAATTCAAACTAAATTTTATTCTTAAAATCAGAGCCTTATATGTGATTTGACAATGAGGTAGGAGGTACAATTTAGACCTACGCAGAGGATACACTTTACTGAGGGTGTCTTTTTGAGTACATGCTTACATTAGTTTTATTTTAGGACCGCATTTGTGTGGACGTTGACATGCAATGACTGCATCTTTCAAGAGGCGATGCAGTTACTGCACCGTCAAGTGGCCCGTGTGACACCAGCAGAAGGCTGTTACGCGCGGATCCCAGGCAAAACGCAGCCCTCCTCCCGCCCAACCGACCGAGGGGCGCTGCCGCATGACGCGCGGTGCGTAGCCGAACCAAACGCGAACATGCAAGAAATATAGCTATTAGACTAACATTCGAGGAAAATTAGTACTAAACTTACTAAGAAACTAAGCATGCAATCAAAGTACAAATACCACTACAGTTACTAATTAATAGAAAGGTGTGTAAGGATTAATAATTTAATAAGAGGAAGAGAATTAGTGGTGGGTATAATATGGTAGAGGGAATTATAATCCGAGCATAACACCCAAAACGGTTCATGCAAGGAATAATTCGATCTACAAAGTGGAAGGAACAACGGTATAAAATTTCTAGTCAGTCTAATAGGAATCGTGAAGTTTATGCGGCTCAACAGATCAGGGCTGTCTATGTCACCCCTGATCAAGTTGTGCATAAATATCACACCAAGCATTTTTCTACGGTTAACTAAGGATGGGAGGTTTACTAATAGTAGTCTACTAGAGTAAGATGGGAGTCTTACACCCGCATCCCAGTTAAGGCCCCGCAGAGCAAAGAGTAAAAAGTTTTTCTGTACTGATTCTATACGGTCCTGGTGTACTTTGTACTGAGGGCACCATACACAGGAGCCGTATTCTAAGATCGGACGAACAAGCGAGGTATAGAGAGTCTTTGTTATATAGGGGTCGTCAAATTCCTTTGACCACCTCTTTATAAACCCAAGCACGCTCATGGCCTTATTTACCATGGTAGAAATGTGTTCGGAAAACTTTAACTTGGGGTCTAACATAACACCCAGATCATCCACCAGGGTAATTCTCTCAAGAGAACCACCAAATAGGGTGTAAGGAGCCAACAAAGGGCTAGAACGATGAAATGTCATAACTTTGCATTTCGAGGCATTAAGGTGTAACAAGTTTGCACAACACCATGACTGAAAGTTATTGAGATCGGATTGCAAGCGAGAATGAAATGAAATGTCCTTGTACTGGACACAGAGTTTAACATCATCCGCATACATAAGTACTCGAGAGTATGTTAATACTGAAGGTAAGTCATTAATAAAGAGGGTGAAGAGTAAGGGGCCTAGATGGCTGCCTTGTGGTACTCCCGAAGAAACCTTTACTGGGAAAGAGAGGGAGTTTTTGAAGAGGACTCTTTGAGACCTAGAACAAAGATAGCTAGAAATCCATCTCAGGAGGTTGGGCGGAAACCCTAAAAGGTCAAGTTTATGCGCTAAAAGGGAATGGTTTACAGAGTCGAATGCTTTACTAAAGTCGGTGTAAATAACATCCGTCTGTAAGTTACCTTGAAAGCCTTTAATAATGAAAGAGGTAAACTCTAACAAGTTCGTGGTGGTTGATCGCCGCCTTATAAATCCATGCTGAGTTGGAGATATAAGTGACATAAGTTACATGAGTTTATGTGTACAATAATCTATTTATATTTTAAACATTCTGCAAGGGGCCGAAAGTGGCATTGCATTGACGATAATATGTTCATGTTTGAACATTCTGCAAAGGGCCGAAAGTGGCATTGTTTGTATTTGGATTCTTGTGAACCTTTTTGTGTACATTTTCTTTTTAGCTATAATTACAAGTACAGATAATCATTTACAGTCAATTACAGTGGGTAGGGAAGTGCTATCGTTTGCAGTCTTCGTGCTACTTTAATTCTTCTTATGGCATAGATTATTAATATTATCATTATTATGATTCCGATAATCAAGGCCGCATGTCCAGATACATGATGGAACTTAAGTCCTTTTAAGTAATGATGACCTTCCTTTAACTATTTTATTTCGTTTCTTAACTTATCCATTTCTTCTGTATGGTTAATTAATGGTACTGTTAATGGATTCCAAACAATTTTTGGTATTTTGCTTATATTACTTATATAAAAGGATGAAATTGGCTCGTAGCTTTCTGTTTGAATACTGTGATGAGGGACTAGGATTTTATCATCGGTTCGCACAGTACAACCATGTATTATTGTTAAAATTCCTTGTTGCGGAAGATCTATTAGTTCTTGATTTGAGTTACTACATTGAATTCTAGCATTAGTGTTTACTGGAACTTTGAAGATCCAACTACCCTGTCTTTCTAATTCGACCCAAAATGACCTTGTCTCTGCTATCTTCCTATAAACGCAATTTGAATTACCCTTTGGTTTGAAAGGAGCTATCTCACAAGCATTATCATTCTGCATTCGCTTCTAGCTCTTGCTTAAGCCGGTTGTGTTGTGATACCAATCTCTTGCAACCTAATCCGATTGGTACGCCTGCCTCCCACCTTCATCCATCGGAAGCATTTCCGTGTAGTCATGCCACGCCGTTGTCTGTAAATCCGCCAACGGTGGCTCCGGAGTTCTTTACACCGAGCAATGTGCTTCCTTCGAGCACCCAACTCCCCAACAGCATCAATCCCATCCCTGCAGTTTCTGTGGCCGTCACTTCTGACGCGGTGAGTGCTCCTAGTGCGGGTGTGCTGGTTGCTGACGACGTCTTGCCAATTCCTGCTCCAATTCCTGCTCCAATTCCTACTCCAATTCCTGCTACAGCCATTTCTGCCAATTCCTCTGCCCTTGTACCGAGATCTCTTTTAGGAGTGGCTCCACCATCTCGATCTCGCTCGGGACTTCACCTTAAAGCAGTGGTCCCTCGGAAAGCAATATTTGTTTCTCGTCTTATTCCTGAGGCTACAACGGAGGATGTTAAACAACATCTTGCCGCTAAACTTAACACTTCGCCTGTTGATATAGTTGTGACTAAATTAACATTTAAACAGAAGCGCAACATATCATCATTTAAAATTCTTCTCCCTGATTCTTTACTATCCTGTTCTCTAGAACCGTCAATATGGCCTGAGCATACAATTGTGCATGAGTTCCTTCTCAAAGATTCGAACTCGAATCCAAGAATTACCGAACATGCTCCAAAAAACTGATGTACTATTTTTCCTTGCACTATCAGAACGTTCGCAGTTTGCTGTGAAAATTGCGTCAAATTCATACTAATAGCGCGTCCTTTGATTTCGATGCCATCGCGTTTACCGAAACCTGGCTTAACTCCTCTGTCAATGATCACGAAATTTTCATTGATAGTTACACTATTTATAGTGTATCTTTTGCAGGTGGGGTTCTGATTGCAGTTAAATCTGTTTTCTCATCTGAGTTATTCCCATTCAATAACATTCGTGGAATTGAATTTGTTGCAGTCAAAGTTCGTGTTGGCTAAGCATTTTTCTATTTAACCTGCTCTTACATTCCTCCCAGGTCTGATGATGAGCTTTACTTACACCACCTTTCAGCAATAAATAATGTTGTTTCTACATTAGGGTGCAATGATCGAATTATTGTAATGGGGACTTTAACCTCCCATTTCTTTCTTGGCTGCCTTGTGATGACGCTAACCTGTTGTTTCCCAGTTGCCATAATGACTTTATCAATGGGCTAACGGATATTTCCCTTGTCCAAATTAATGCCGTTAAAAACATTAGGGACAGACTTCTTGACCTCGTTTTTGTTAACGATGGTTCTCTTGCTACTGTATCTAGAGCAAGCCCAATATCTCTCCCTGAAGATCCTTACCATCCAACTTTGTTGATATCACTGGAGTGTACACAATCTGGAGGTGCTGACAGTTCCATGGCTCCTTGTCATAAAGTGTTTTCGCAAAACAAACTTTATTGATTTAGATCTACATCTCTCGCGTGTTGATTGGTCGTTTCTTTATTCATTACTGAACATAGATGCAACTGTTAACTCGTTTTATAGTTCTATTTACTCCGCCCTTAATACGTTTGTTCCAGATATCACTGTACCTGTATCGTCCAAGCCTCCCTGGTTCTCCAAGTATTTGTCATACTTAAAAAATCATAAATCCCGGCTCTATAAAAAGTACCAGAAGTCGGGCTCCACGTTGGCCTTAGCTCTATACTCCTCCGCTCGCTCTCTGTTCCTTGCCGTCAATAGTCAGTGTTATAATCATTACCTTTCACAATGTAGTAGTAACTTTCGTAGTGATCCTAAAAAATTCTATTCGTTCGTTAATTCTAAGCGCAAGTCAAACGTTTTTCCTCCGTCCCTTCATTACCAGAACAAAACAGAAGCTTCTGCTGTTGGTATTGCAAATTTATTCGCTAACTTTTTCCAAACAACGTACTCGTCTCATATTTACAACGCATCCACTCCGTATCCGTACCAGCTACCTCAAGCTAACAGCATTTTTCTGCCCTTTTTCGAGGAAAGCGTTGTTCTGGAAGGTTTATCATCTATGGACATATCGTTTTCTGCGGGTCCAGATAAGGTACCAAGTTGCATCTTAAAACACTGTGCCCAGTCCCTTTGCAAGCCCTTGACCTTTCTCTTCAACCTCTCCTTGGAACAGTCTTGTCTCCCAGTAATTTGGAATGAGTCCTACCTCATTCCGCTTCACAAAAAAGGTTCAAGATCAAACATTGAAAACTATCGTGGTATCGCAAAGCTTTCCGCCATCCCGAAGCTTCTTGAGTTCCTGGTCACCCGGCAACTGCAACATCTTTGTTGCAGCTTGATATCTCCGTCGCAACACGGTTTTTTCAGACATCGTTCAACATCGACTAACCTTCTTGAGTTTTCTAACCTAATCAACCGGGGTTTTCAAATTGGTTTGCAGACGGATGTAGTTTTTACGGACTTCAGCAAGGCATTCGATTCTGTGAACCATGCTCTGCTTATTCAAAAGCTCTCTTTATTAGGGTTCCCAACGAATCTTCTAGATTGGATTTTGTCCTATCTCTCTAACCGTACTCAACGTCTTTTGTTTTCTAACGTGTTGTCAAATACTGTTAATGTTACTTCAGGTGTGCCACAGGGAAGTCATCTGGGCCCGCTTCTGTTTATTTTATTTGTGAACGACCTTCCTCAAGTTATAACATACTCTACTACACTAATGTATGCTGATGATGTCAAAATCTGTCTTTCTTACTCTGATACTCTGATTGCACACACGCCTTCAACTTGATCTAAGTGAACTACTATTGTGGTGTTCAAATAATCTTCTTTTTCTGAACCTTTCCAAATGCAAACTTATGACATTTTACCGTCGCGCTCCTCATTTTGTCTCATATGTTCTAGGAAATCATGTCCTTGAGCGAATTTCGAGTTCAAATGACCTCGGAGTCCTTTTTGATCATAAGATGTGTTTCAACACCCATATAGCTGCAACTGTAAATAAAGCTAAGGGTGTTTTAGCGTTCATCAAGCGTTGGTCCAAGGAGTTTGACGACCCGTACGTTACGAAACAACTGTACATCTCGTTAGTACGTCCTATATTGGAGTATTGTTCTTGTGTGTGGAGCCCGCAGTAGAACTCGGGTAGAATCTTGCCACCCTACCGGTCTAGGCTAAATCTTATCGACCTGCCGTCGTTGCACCATCGCAGAATATGAATGGCGTAATGTTCGTGCACAAGCTCCTTCTTGGGACTGTTGACTCCCAAACTCTCTTGGGTCAGATTGACTTGGCCGTTCCATCCAGACCTACCCGTACTTTTAGGCCTATCCGTCTACCCATATGTAGGTCTAATTATGCTGATCATGAACCTTTTAGGGTTTTATGCCATACTTATAACTCCCTCTGTCCAACCCTATCCCCTGAACTGTCTCTTAAACTAATTGCATGCAATATTTATAATCATTTAAATTTAGCTAACTTTTAACTTATCTTTTTCCGCCTTTAATCTAAGTACCATTATTAACAGATAATTTGTTAATTTAATAAATAAATAAATAAATTGGCATTGCTCCAAGACCAATTACCTTCGCATACTCTTCTATTCGTTTGCCATTTTTGGCATTTGTTCAAGGTAGCTTCAGTCATCGAATGATAGGAATCAATTTCGAAATTATATACTAAATATCTGGAGCTCAAATCTACCTTGACTAGTTCTTGTTCATGCTCAACTGGCATTGGAATTATCCTAAACAAATGGGATGCGTGTCTACCAAACAGGGGAATCTTCACGTTCAGAATTAATTTGTTATCAACAAAAATTCCTTTCGCTGTTAATAGGCTGTAAATTTCCTTCAATTCTGTTCCTGTTCTTTTTCCTGGAAGCACCAATGTTTCTGATAAGTTATCTTTTATTTTTGCTATTTCTCCCTTTAATTGTATAGGTTTTAAAATGTTTGGATTTAGTCTACCATGATTAATATCTATCAGTAGATTAATAACTGCTGATTGAATTTTATCGCACTCTTCAATCAAGGAGCTTAGTTGCTTTGTTACCATAAAGAAATTTATGGATTCTTTGTACACATAGAAACTTTCCTTTTGTAAACTTTTAATAGCACGGTTTTATTATATGTTCTTCTTTCTTGATCGGCGTATTCGAATGAATGTGTGTTGGCATATCGATACTTGTCGAGGACAAGTATCGATATATCGAGTACATTGGTATTTCTTATAATACTATCGATGAGTAAATCTTAAACTAATATTCAAATCTTATAAACTAATATTCATATCTTACATTCGGGCAACCTGACTACAGATCGCCCACGATCTACACACTAAGGCATACAGTTGGTTAAACATTTCTTATTCGGTATTGTCTTACTTAACATACTATTTCATCGATTAACAACATGAGACCATGGTTTTACCCTTGCACTCTACCCAGGGTTTAAGCCTTGCTGGTTCTAATATACTTCGGAATGGCATTTGCGTCAACTGACAGTCCTCAATGTCGACAACCTCATAACGATCATTATCCAATACTCTATTGATCCTGTAAGGTCCTCGATACTTTGGTGCGAACTTCTTATTGATCCCCGGTGTTGTGTCCACATGCCGGACTGCTACATAGTCACCAGGTTCATACTTTAATGGGGCTCTATGTTTATGGGCATACATCTTCTCATTTCTTTTCTGCGACAACCGTATGTTCTCACTTGCTATTTCTCTTATAGTTTCCAACTCTCTAAGTTCTGACGCTAACTTCTCCTCTAGGTATTCGGTTAATTCATCTACAACGGGTCCTTTCTGGGGTATTCCAAATAACAATGTGCTAGGTGTCTTTTTCGTACTGCTGTTAACGGAGTTATTAATGGCGTGCTCTACCTTGCTCAGCAACCTATACCAATCGGCTTGCTCAAGGGGCTCTGACAGTTTTCCTAACATAGGAGTAAGAACACGATTCACCCGCTCCACTTGGCCATTCGCATGCGGTGCACCTGTAGCTACCTTAATGTGCTCTATCCCTCTCTCCTGCAGAAAACTAGAGAACTCTAACGAGGTGAAAAAAGTCCCACGATCTGATATTATCCTAGTAGGGCGACTATAGAAATCAAAATATTTACTTAAGGCATCCTTCGCTTCCCGCGTGCTGGTTCTATTAACACAAGGAGGTGTTTTCGCTTAGATCTAATACTCGGCAACGGACCCAAATGATCAACATGTAGGGTATGAAAAGGAACACACGACTTCTGTTACACGCGCGTTCTGTTATGGATTGTTTTAGGCATCGAGTGTAGTATACACGGTAGACAGTTTCTGATGAAACTTGCCACTTTACTTCTCATTGACGGAAACCAGTAGGTCCTCAAAAGGTCACTCACGCACTTCTCTGCGGCCAGATGTCCTAGTTTTTCGTGTGACCGCCTTATCAACTGCTCTTCCATACGCATTGGTACATAGAAACATAGTTTGTTTTCACAACTCCTCTTGTAAACAATACCATCTATCATTTCAAAATCTACTTCAATTCCATCCTCTAGCATTTTTCGAATCCTAACTACTTCCTTGTCTCGCATCTGTTCTGTTTGCAATATCAAATCAACATCTTCTGGCGTTGCACCTACTAACCCAACTATCAATGATTTTAGTAATCTTTCCTCCTGAAACTCTAACTTGTCCCTCTCTACTGTATCCTCAACACATTTTTTCTCTTTATCTGAATTCCTACTACTAATGTACTTTACTCCCCCCACCACATCGTTAACGCTTCCTCTACATTGTCTCAAATCTCTAATTTCAATCTTCCATCCATCCTTTTCCCTATATTCACTATTCTCTATGTTATCTCTACAATCACCACCAAGGTTCTCTCTATCATCAGACTTCCACCTATTTCCCAATCTACTTCCTACTGCACTTGATTCTCCACACTCAATCGCAGGGTTCTGTACGGTACTACTACGCTCTCTATTGATATTTAATTCTCTACACTTAATCACAGGGTTCTCTACGGTACCTCTATGCTCACTACCAGTGTTGTCTCTACTTACACTATTCCTTGTATATTGCTTTCTACTCTCATCTTTTTCTAAATTAGACTTTTCTAAACCGTATTTGACTCTATAACCAACCTCTAACATATTCGTCACTTGATCTTGTCTGCTCAGCGCATCAACGTGCGCCATACTGGCCCCAGGTCTGTGCATAATGGAGTAATCATAGTTCTCTAACTCTAGGGACCACCGTGCTATCTTAGGACTAATTGACTTTCTGGTTAACGTCTGTACTAACGAATTACAATCCGTGATTATTTTGAAGGACATATGCTCCAAATATGCTCTAAAACGCCTCAATGCATAAATTATAGCCAATGTCTCTAGTTCGAAACTATGATAACGTGATTCTCTTTCTGTTGTTTTGCCGGAATAATAGGACACAGGGTGCATCTTCCCATCATCTTGTCTTTGCATCAGTATTGCGCCATAACCGTATGAACTTGCGTCTGTATGTAATTCCGTTTCTCTATTTCGGCTAAAAATGGCTAATACCGGAGGATTTTCCAACGCATTCTTAAGAGGTTCAAACGTCTTCACCTGTTCTCTATTCATGGGAAACGGACCACCTTCTTTTAACAACTGCACCAAGGGCTTAGCTGTCGTCGCAAATGACAACATGAAACGTCGAAAATACGAAAAGAATCCCAAGCATGAGTGCAGTGCTTTTACATTTTGAGGGACTGGGTATTTTTTCAAGGCCTCAATATGGGAATCACTAGGAACTATTCCGTTTTGATTAACTTTATACCCCAGGAAATCGATGTTTCGATTGACAAACCTACACTTTTTTAGATTTATCTCTAAATTTTGCTCGCTAAACCGAATGCATAGTCTTTTTAATATATCCATGTGTTCTTCAACTGTTTTAGTCGCTACTAATATATCATCCATGTACACTACAATGCTTTTGTTCCTAATAAAGTCTCTCAAGAGCTCCGAAATAAATCTCTGAAAAATAGCGGATCCATTTTTTAACCCAAAGGGCATTCTCAAGTACTCATACTGTCCTTGCGGTGTCACAAACGATGTATACGGAACTGATTTTTCTTCTACGCCTATTTGATGATACCCACTTTTCAAATCTATAATGGAAAAACAGCACTTGTTTTCTAAAAACTCAAGACAGTCCTCATTAAGGGGCAATGGGAAATTATCTTTAACAATTCGTTTGTTCAGACCACGGTAATCGACACACATTCGAAGTTCTCCTGATTTTTTTTTTACCAGGACCAACGGGGAAGCATAAGGAGACTCACTATGACGGATTACTTTCTTTTCTAACAGATCATCTACTATTTCAGCTACTTTCTCTCTCTCATGGAAGGATAAACGACGCGGAGTACAATGAAATGGTGTTGTTTCTGTTACACGAATCTGCATCTGATACTTTGGTGGTGCTTTAAAGTCAAATTCTTTGTGTAAATAGTATGTCTTAATAACTTCCCTACACTTTTCTGCAAGAGTGAGGCCAAATTCGAAACCTACGTTAATATGTTCCTCTTCATCAATCTCTACCGACGCACAAAAGTTACTGAATTCGTCGCCTTGATTCATATTCTCGATGGCCATTTTGTCATTCCTTGAGTTTTCTTGTGTCTGATTTTTAAAGGGATTAGAACGTTTGATTAGCTCGCTTCTTTCTGATTGATTACCATCTAACTTATCATATAGTCTTATGTTAATATTATTTTTACGTTCGGTGAATAAAGACGCGCAGGTTAAACTAATAGCTTTTTGCTTTAACGAACTTAATGATGTGTGTTGCTTCGCATTGATATTTTTCTTATGAACTAATTTTACTTCAATAACTTTAAGGGCATCGCGTCCCAACAATACCGGCAAAGGCAGCATGTTATCATCTACGATGTTTAATAAAACGATTTATTTCTTTGTGCAAAATTCAATATGGCACTTAAATTTTCCCCATATGGGAATTGGTTGTCCTCCTAGTCCATAGTATTTCCTAACTTCATTATAGGCTTCAACTATAGCCGACTTCGGTATCAAAGACGTATGAATAAAACTTACAGGGCTACCTGTATCAAATAGACTAAAAATACTGACGCCTCTTTGTTCACCAAACGGAAGTCATAAAGTGATTAACAGCCGCTAAATCGTCGTTGTCTTTTTCTCCTGGTCGCTCCTCATCTTGAACTGCAGCTACCCTAGTGGCCATCTTTCGTTTCGGGCACTGCGAATATAGGTGGCTGGTACTCCAACAGTTAAAACATGCCCCATCCGGTCTCTTTGGCTGACTGCATTCCTTCATAACGTGCCCAAATTGCCGACAGTTGTAGCAACGCATTGCGCCACCACCTTGCTGCTGCCCAACTGCCATACTCACATTTAGTTTTCCCTTTGTCATACCTTCGCTACGAATTGCTACGACGCCAGGAGCTCCTCTGACCTTATCATAGGTGACCATCTTGTCACGCAACTCGTTGAGTGTGCTGCAATATAGCATGGATGCTGCCATGCCCGTCTTGTCCTGCAGTCCCTCTACGATGAATTTGACCACATCGCTCGTGGCCATGTCTGCTTGCGACGCTATGCTGCACATTGCGACGAAATATTGCAATGCGCTTTCATTATTTGCAATTTTCCGTGCCTCCAGTCGCTTTCCAATGTCCCACGCTGTCACTTTCTGCTCAAAGACGTTGAGCAATTCGGCTCGCATCAATTGCCAAGTCAAAGGCGCCACATGGTCGATGCACGCCTTCGCCGATCCGCCTAGCAGCCGCTTCGCTAATATCCAGCATTTAGACTCGGATACACCATGGAAATTCATAATGTCCTCAAAGTTACTTATCCAACAGCCTGGTCGTCATCTCCAGAAAATGGACGAATCAACGCCTCAATGTGTGTCAAGTCGATGCAATCTCTCGGCGTTTCCAACTCCATAGCCTCTTTCTCCGTTTTCAATATGCTTAATTTGAGATCAGCTAAGCGCTTGCGAGAAACGTACAATTGTTCCAACTGCTGCAAACGGCGCGATTCTTCTTCGTATTCTTCTGATCGCATGGTCAATTTCGAACAAGCGTTGTCTTGTCGCGGCATGAATGCTTCTCGAGCCTTCTGCACATTTTCACCATATTCTTCTGGCGCCGCTTTTACTGCGTGTTGTGCACTACGGTTGTCTCTATCTATCTCGCGCTCAACCGGGACTGCAAAAATGTCTGCCTGCATAGTCTCGTCTGCGCTTGGCGCCGTATTTCCTAGCTCATGCGTGTCTTCCATGATTTTTTTCACTGCTGTACGTAATTGGTGTATGTTGGCATCTTGATCAAAATATACGTTATGTCGCTACGCAATATGTCGCTAAGTTCACTTTTGGTTTTCGCTCTTATGTCTGCATTGTTCATCGCAGTTTTTTTTTTTTTTTTTTTTTTGGGCAAACCCCACACCTGATATGTAAACTTTTAATAGCACGGTTTTATTATATGTTCTTCTTTCTTGATCGGCGTATTCGAATGAATGTGTGTTGGCATATCGATACTTGTCGAGGACAAGTATCATTGGTATTTCTTATAATACTATCGATGAGTAAATCTTAAACTAATATTCAAATCTTATAAACTAATATTCATATCTTACACTTTAATGCTTCCGTTATTTTTATACCCGATACTCAAACTGAGTATTGGGGTATATTAGATTTGTGGTAAAAGTGGATTTGTGTAACGTCCAGAAGGAATCGTTTCCGACCCCATAAAGTATATATATTCTTGATCAGCATCAATAGCCGAGTCGATTGAGCCCTGTCTGTCTGTCCGTCTGTCCGTCCGTCCGTCCGTCCGTCCCCTTCAGCACCTATTGCTCAAAGACTATAAGAGCTAGAGCAACGATGTTTTGGATCCAGACATCTGTGAAATGTCACTGCTACAAAAATATTTCAAAACTTTGCCCCGCCCACTTCCGCCCCCACAAAGGACGAAAATCTGTGGCATCCACATTTTTAAAGATACGATAAAACCAAAAATGCAGAATCGTAGAGGATGACTATTTGTTCTAGAGTGTAAAATCTCAACCAGATCGTATGGTTATTATAGCCAGAATCAAGAAAACAATTTCATTCTTTCTCGCTCTGTCTCTCTCTAACACACAGGTTTCATGGTCGGCTTTGCCAATTGCAAAATATGAGTTCAAGGATCTCAGAACCTATAAGAGCCAGAGCAACCAAATTTGGTATCCACACTCCTGTGATATCTGACCTTGACCGTTTCGTGTCCAAATTTTGCCACACCCCCTTCCGCCCCCGCAAAGGACGAAAATCTGGGGCATCCACAAATCTCAGAGACTATTAAGGCTAGAGTAACCAAATTTGGTATCCGCACTCCTGTGAGATCTCACTATAAAACGTATATCTCAGAATTTCGCCCCCCCCCCCTTCCGCCCCCACAAAGAACGAAAATCTGTTGCATCCACAATATTGCACATTCGAGAAAACTAAAAACGCAGAATCATAGATAATGACTATATCTATCAGACTGCTGAATCTGGATCAGATCGGATCATTTTTGTAGCCAAAAGCAAGAAATCAATTTGCAGTGGCCACGCAGCGCCCGACGTCACGCTCAGACTGATTTTCTGTCTCTCTCGCACGCACTCTTTGTCGTGTGGTTCAATATTAGCGGCGTCTGCCGCAGGAGAGCCATACTGACTTAGTATCGGGTATAACTGTAGAGTTGCGGTGTACGCAGCAACTCACAACGTTCCCCCTCGTTTCTACTCTAGTGATCATACTTCTAAAGCTCAAATTTATTTCCTCGGTTGTTCTTTTGAGAATATTTACCGTTGATTCTACCACCGATGTTTGTTTTTTAATTAAATCATCTAGGTTATGTTGGTTTTCTAATCAATTTTTCATATTTCCTTCCAACGTTTCCCTATCTTCGGCGTCCATTATCCCAAATAATATATGATAAAGTGAGCCCATAAACTCAAATGTTGCTCGCTTCTTTCTTTTATTATCCTGAGTCATGAAAAGTTTATTATTTTCCTCCAGGTCTGCAATTTGTCTTTCCGTATTATCTAAGACATTATTGCATTGATCTTCAAAAGTATAAAGTTTACCACACACAACTCTCATTTTCCCAATCAATTCTTTCCCCTTTTTTAACATTTGGAAATACGTGTCCATGTTATAATAAACAATTAAATCCCAGGATGAGGCGACTATTTCAACATCCCCCATCGGGTCCAAATATATCGAAGTGGAACTGTTCATTTTTTCAATTGACCACTTCGCCGTTCCTCTAGCAGCAATGTTTGCATTTGAAACTTTGCAACATAACACAAGCATTAACAATGCTGCCATCAGTCCTAGCTTGGACATTCGAGGTCTACTACGCGTACTTCTGGTCTCTCTTGGAGTCATTCCTGAGTCTTGCTCTTCTGACTCAATTCCAGCTAATGGACAAATTTTAGTTATAGGTCGTTTTATCAACCCGTCTTGATGTTTTATAGTTACTACTCTGACTCTATCGTCCCTACCTTTATGTATTTCTTCTATTTTTCCCAAGGGCCATCTAGCTGGGTGACAGGTTTCATCATTTTTATACCCGATACTCAAAATGAGTATTGGGGTATATTAGATTTGTGGTAAAAGTGGATGTGTGTAACGTCCAGTAGGAATCGTTTCCGACCCCATAAAGTATATATATTCTTGATCAGCATCAACAGCCGAGTCGATTGAGCCATGTCTGTCTGTCCGTCTGTCCGTCCGTCCGTCTGTCCGTCTGTCCGTCCGTCCGTCTGTCCGTCCCCTTCAGCGCCTAGTGCTCAAAGACTATAAGAGCTAGAGCAACGATGTTTTGGATCTAGACTTCTGTGATATGTCACTGCTACAAAAATATTTCAAAACTTCGCCCCGCCCACTTCCGCCCCCACAAAGGACGAAAATCTGTGGCATCCACATTTTTTAAGATTCGAAAAAACCAAAAACGCAGAATCGTAGAGGATGACTATATGTTCTAGAGCGTAAAATATCAACCAGATCGTAAAATTATTATAGCCAGAATCAAGAAAACAATTTCATTCTTTCTCGCTCTGTCTCTCCCTAACACACAGGTTTCATGGTAGGCTTTGCCAATTGCAAAATATGAGTTCAAGGATCTCAGAACCTATAGGACCCAGAGCAACCAAATTTGGTATCCACACTCCTGTGATATCGGACCTTGACCGTTTCGTGTCCCCCTTCCGCCCCCGCAAAGGACGAAAATCTGGGGCATCCTCAAATCTCAGAGACTATTAAGGCTAGAGTAACCAAATTTGGTATTCGCACTTCTGTTAGATCTTACTATAAAACGTATATCTCAGAATTTCGCCCCACCCCCTTCCGCCCCCACAAAGGACGAAAATCTGTTGCCTCCACAATATTGCACTTTCGAGAAAACTAAAAACGCAGAATCATAGATAATGACCATATCTATCAGACTGCTGAGTCTGGATCAGATCGGATCATTTTTATACCCAAAAGGAACAAATCAATTTGCACTGGCTACGCAGCGCCCGACGTCACGCTCAGACTGATTTTCTGTCTCTCTCGCACGCACTCTTTGTCGTGTCGTTTAATATTAGCGGCGTCTGCCGGAGGAGAGCCATACTGACTAAGTATCGGGTATAACTGTAGAGTTGCGGTGTCCGCAGCAACTCACAACGTTCCCCCTCGTTTATTAATAAAATCTGTCCTGTTTTAATATTCTGCATTCCTATTTTTCATTTATTTCTTTGTTGCAGTGTGTGCAAATAATCTTCTTTCCATTTAATCCAAAATTCTCTTTTCATTTTCTGAATTAATCTCCACCTATCCAGATCCCCGATTTTTATACCCGATACTCAAAATGAGTATTGGGGTATATTAGATTTGTGGTAAAAGTGGATGTGTGTAACGTCCAGAAGGAATCGTTTCCGACCCCATAAAGTATATATATTCTTGATCAGCATCAATAGCCGAGTCGATTGAGCCCTGTCTGTCTGTCCGTCCGTCCGTCCGTCCGTCTGTCCGTCCCCTTCAGCGCCTAGTGCTCAAAGACTATAAGAGCTAGAGCAACGATGTTTTGGATCCAGACATCTGTGATATGTCACTGCTACAAAAATATTTCAAAACTTCGCCCCGCCCACTTCCGCCCCCACAAAGGACGAAAATCTGTGGCATCCACATTTTTAAAGATATGAGATAACCAAAAACGTAGAGTTGTAGAGAATGACCATATCTTTAAGACTGCGGAATCTGAATTGGATCGTATTATTATTATAGCCAGCATCAAGAAAACAATTTCATTTTTTCTCGCCCTGTCTCTCTCTAACACACACGTAGCATAGGCGGCTTTGCTTAGAGTAAAACATTAGCGCCTAGATCTCAGAGACTACAAAAGCTAGAGCAACCAAATTTGGTATCCACACTCCTAATATATCGGACCGAGACGAGTTTGTTTCAAAATTTCGCCACACCCCCCCTTCCGCCCCCGCAAAGGACGAAAATCTGTGGATATTCAAAAATCTCAGAGACTATTAAGGCTAGAGTAACCAAATTTGGTATCCGCACTTCTGTTAGATCTTACTATAAAACGTGTATCTCAAAATTTCGCCCCACCCTCTTCCGCCCACACAAAGGACGAAAATCTGTTGCATCCACAATATTGCACATTCGAGAAAACTAAAAACGCAGAATCATAGATAATGACCATATCTATCAGATTGCTGAATCTGGATCAGATCAGATCATTTTTATAGCCAATAGGAACAAATCAATTTGCAGTGGCTACGCAGCGCCCGACGTCACGCTCAGACTGATTTTCTGTCTCTCTCGCACGCACTCTTTGTCGTGTCGTTTAATATTAGCGGCGTCTGCCGGAGGAGAGCCATACTGACTTAGTATCGGGTATAACCGTAGAGTTGCGGTGTCCGCAGCAACTCACAACGTTCCCCTCGTTTCCTCTGAAATTGTCTCCATCGGGCCAAATATTGGTCTTCCAATTATAAAATGACCTGGTGTTAATACATCCAGATCGTCAATATCATTTGTAGCTGTATACAAAGGGCGTGAATTTAGTACCGCTTGAATTTGACATAATAGAGTTGCCGTTTCCTCATAGGTTAAATTATTGTCCCCAATTGCCCTTTTTAAGTGATATTTCACTGATTTTACCCCAGCTTCTCAAATACCTCCGAAGTGAGGTCCTGCCGGGGGAATAAAATGCCACTAGATCTGTTCTCTTTCTAATATTGGAACCACTTTTATGTTGTCTTTGAGGGCTTTTTGGTATTCCTCGTCTAATTTGCGCGAAGCTCCCACAAAGTTAGTTCCATTATCGGAAACAATTTTTGCACATTTTCCTCTTCTTGAAAAAAATCTTCTAAGTGCAGCTAGAAATGCATCTGAAGTAAGATCGCTGACTACTTCCAAATGAATAGCTTTTGTCGCCATGCATACGAATACGGCAATATATCCCTTATAGGATTTCTGCCCCCGGTTTTTAGAGCATCGGATATGGTAAGGCCCGGCGAAGTCTACCCCTGTATTTGTAAACGGGTGCGACATTGTAGCTCTGTGTTTCGGCAAATTTCCCATAATTTGTTCTGCAGTATTCTGTCGATACCTAGCACAGGTGACACACTCTTTAAGTTTAGTGTTCAGTGTTATAATCATTACCTTTCACAATGTAGTAGTAACTTTCGTAGTGATCCTAAAAAATTCTATTCGTTCGTTAATTCTAAGCGCAAGTCAAACGTTTTTCCTCCGTCCCTTCATTACCAGAACAAAACAGAAGCTTCTGCTGTTGGTATTGCAAATTTATTCGCTAACTTTTTCCAAACAACGTACTCGTCTCATATTTACAACGCATCCACTCCGTATCCGTACCAGCTACCTCAAGCTAACAGCATTTTTCTGCCCTTTTTCGAGGAAAGCGTTGTTCTGGAAGGTTTGTCATCTATGGACATATCGTTTTCTGCGGGTCCAGATAAGGTACCAAGTTGCATCTTAAAACACTGTGCCCAGTCCCTTTGCAAGCCCTTGACCTTTCTCTTCAACCTCTCCTTGGAACAGTCTTGTCTCCCAGTAATTTGGAATGAGTCCTACCTCATTCCGCTTCACAAAAAAGGTTCAAGATCAAACATTGAAAACTATCGTGGTATCGCAAAGCTTTCCGCCATCCCGAAGCTTCTTGAGTTCCTGGTCACCCGGCAACTGCAACATCTTTGTTGCAACTTGATATCTCCGTCGCAACACGGTTTTTTCAGACATCGTTCAACATCGACTTACCTTCTTGAGTTTTCTAACCTAATCAACCGGGGTTTTCAAATTGGTTTGCAGACGGATGTAGTTTTTACGGACTTCAGCAAGGCATTCGATTCTGTGAACCATGCTCGCTTATTCAAAAGCTCTCTTTATTAGGGTTCCCAACGAATCTTCTAGATTGGATTTTGTCCTATCTCTCTAACCGTACTCAACGTCTTTTGTTTTCTAACGTGTTGTCAAATACTGTTAATGTTACTTCAGGTGTGCCACAGGGAAGTCATCTGGGCCCGCTTCTGTTTATTTTATTTGTGAACGACCTTCCTCAAGTTATAACATACTCTACTACACTAATGTATGCTGATGATGTCAAAATCTGTCTTTCTTACTCTGATTGGTATTTGCACACACGCCTTCAACTTGATCTAAGTGAACTACTATTGTGGTGTTCAACTAATCTTCTTTTTCTGAACCTTTCCAAATGCAAACTTATGACATTTTACCGTCGCGCTCCTCATTTTGTCTCATATGTTCTAGGAAATCATGTCCTTGAGCGAATTTCGAGTTCAAATGACCTCGGAGTCCTTTTTGATCATAAGATGTGTTTCAACACCCATATAGCTGCAACTGTAAATAAAGCTAAGGGTGTTTTAGCGTTCATCAAGCGTTGGTCCAAGGAGTTTGACGACCCGTACGTTACGAAACAACTGTACATCTCGTTAGTACGTCCTATATTGGAGTATTGTTCTTGTGTGTGGAGCCCGCAGTAGAACTCGGGTAGAATCTTGCCACCCTACCGGTCTAGGCTAAATCTTATCGACCTGCCGTCGTTGCACCATCGCAGAATATGCAATGGCGTAATGTTCGTGCACAAGCACCTTCTTGGGACTGTTGACTCCCAAACTCTCTTGGGTCAGATTGAATTGGCCGTTCCATCCAGACCTACCCGTACTTTTAGGCCTATCCGTCTACCCATATGTAGGTCTAATTATGCTGATCATGAACCTTTTAGGGTTTTATGCCATAATTATAACTCCCTCTGTCAAACCATATCCCCTGAACTGTCTCTTAAACTAATTGCATGCAATATTTATAATCATTTAAATTTAGCTAACTTTTAACTTATCTTTTTCCGCCTTTAATCTGAGTAGCATTATTAACAGATAATTTGTTAATTTAATAAATAATAATAAATAAATAAATTGGCATTGCTCCAAGGCCAATTACCTTCGCATACTCTTCTATTCGTTTGCCATTTTTGGCATTTGTTCAAGGTAGCTTCAGTCATCGAATGATAGGAATCAATTTCGAAATTATATACTAAATACCTGGAGCTCAAATTTACCTTGACTAGTTCTTGTTCATGCTCAACTGGTATTGGAATTATCCTAAACAAATGGGATGCGTGTCTACCAAACAGGGGAATCTTCACGTTCAGAATTAATTTGTTATCAACAAAAATTCCTTTCGCTGTTAATAGGCTGTAAATTTCCTTCAATTCTGTTCCTGTTCTTTTTCCTGGAAGCACCAATGTTTCTAATAAGTTATCTTTTATTTTTGCTATTTCTCCCTTTAATTGTATAGGTTTTAAAATGTTTGGATTTAGTCTACCATGATTAATATCTATCAGTATATTAATAACTGCTGATTGAATTTTATCGCACTCTTCAATGAAGGAGCTTAATTGCTTTGTTACCATAAAGAAATTTATGGATTCTTTGTACACATAGAAACTTTCCTTTAATGCTTCCGTTATGTTTTCTACTTTAGTGCTCATACTTCTAAAGCTCAAATTTATTTCCTCGGTAGTTCTTTTGAGAATATTTACCGTTGATTCTACCACCGATGTTTGTTTTTTAATTAAATCATCTAGGTTATGTTGGTTTTCTAATCAATTTTTCATATTTCCTTCCAACGTTTCCCTATCTTCGGCGTCCATTATCCCAAATAATATATGATAAAGTGAGCCCATAAACTCAAATGGTGCTCGCTTCTTTCTTTTATTATCCTGAGTCATGAAAAGTTTATTATTTTCCTCCAGGTCTGCAATTTGTCTTTCCGTATTATCTAAGACATTATTGCATTGATCTTCAGAAGTATAAAGTTTACCACACACAACTCTCATTTTTCCAATCAATTCTTTCCCCTTTTTTAACATTTGGAAATACGTGTCCATGTTATAATAAACAATTAAATCCCAGGATGAGGCGACTATTTCAACATCCCCCATCGGGTCCAAATATATCGAAGTGGAACTGTTCATTTTTTCAATTGACCACTTCGCCGTTCCTCTAGCAGCAATGTTTGCATTTGAAACTTTGCAACATAACACAAGCATTAACAATGCTGCCATCAGTCCTAGCTTGGACACTCGAGGTCTACTACGCGTACTTCTGGTCTCTTTTGGAGTCATTCCTGAGTCTTGCTCTTCTGACTCAATTCCAGCTAATGGACAAATTTTAGTTATAGGTCGTTTTATCAACCCGTCTTGATGTTTTATAGTTACTACTCTGACTCTATCGTCCCTACCTTTATGTATTTCTTCTATTTTTCCCAAGGGCCATCTAGCTGGGTGACAGGTTTCATCATTTTTATACCCGATACTCAAAATGAGTATTGGGGTATATTAGATTTGTGGTAAAAGTGGATGTGTGTAACGTCCAGAAGGAATCGTTTCCGACCCCATAAAGTATATATATTCTTGATCAGCATCAACAGCCGAGTCGATTGAGCCATGTCTGTCTGTCCGTCTGTCCGTCTGTCCGTCCGTCCGTCTGTCCGTCTGTCCGTCCGTCCGTCTGTCCGTCCCCTTCAGCGCCTAGTGCTCAAAGACTATAAGAGCTAGAGCAACGATGTTTTGGATCTAGACTTCTGTGATATGTCTCACTGCTACAAAAATATTTCAAAACTTCGCCCCGCCCACTTCCGCCCCCACAAAGGACGAAAATCTGTGGCATCCACAATTTTAAAGATATGAGAAAACCAAAAACGTAGAGTTGTAGAGAATGACCATATCTTTAAGACTGCGGAATCTGAATTGGATCGTATTATTATTATAGCCAGCATCAAGAAAACAATTTCATTTTTTCTCGCCCTGTCTCTCTCTAACACACAGGTTTCATGGTCGGCTTTGCCAATTGCAAAATATGAGTTCAAGGATCTCAGAACCTATAAGAGCCAGAGCAACCAAATTTGGTATCCACACTCCTGTGATATCGGACCTTGACCGTTTCGTGTCCAAATTTCGCCACACCCCCTTCCGCCACCGCAAAGGACGAAAATCTGGGGCATCCACAAATCTCAGAGACTATTAAGGCTAGAGTAACCAAATTTGGTATCCGCACTTCTGTTAGATCTTACTATAAAACGTATATCTCAAAATTTCGCCCCACCCCATTCCGCCCCCACAAAGGACGAAAATCTGTTGCATCCACAATATTGCACTTTCGAGAAAACTAAAAACGCAGAATCATAGATAATGACCATATCTATCAGACTGCTGAATCTGGATCAGATCGGATCATTTTTATACCCAAAAGGAACAAATCAATTTGCACTGGCTACGCAGCGCCCGACGTCACGCTCAGACTGATTTTCTGTCTCTCTCGCACGCACTCTTTGTCGTGTCGTTTAATATTAGCGGCGTCTGCCGGAGGAGAGCCATACTGACTAAGTATCGGGTATAACTGTAGAGTTGCGGTGTCCGCAGCAACTCACAACGTTCCCCCTCGTTTATTAATAAAATCTGTCCTGTTTTAATATTCTGCATTCCTATTTTCCATTTATTTCTTTGTTGCAGAGTGCGCAAATAATCTTCTTTACATTTAATCCAAAATTCTCTTTTCATTTTCTGAATTAATCTCCATCTATCCAGATTCCCGATTTTTATACCCGATACTCAAAATGAGTATTGGGGTATATTAGATTTGTGGTAAAAGTGGATGTGTGTAACGTCCAGAAGGAATCGTTTCCGACCCCATAAAGTATATATATTCTTGATCAGCATCAACAGCCGAGTCGATTGAGCCATGTCTGTCTGTCCGTCTGTCCGTCTGTCCGTCCGCCCGTCTGTCCGTCTGTCCGTCCGTCCGTCTGTCCGTCCCCTTCAGCGCCTAGTGCTCAAAGACTATAAGAGCTAGAGCAACGATGTTTTGGATCTAGACTTCTGTGATATCTCACTGCTACAAAAATATTTCAAAACTTCGCCCCGCCCACTTCCGCCCCCACAAAGGACGAAAATCTGTGGCATCCACAATTTTAAAGATATGAGAAAACCAAAAACGTAGAGTTGTAGAGAATGACCATATCTTTAAGACTGCGGAATCTGAATTGGATCGTATTATTATTATAGCCAGCATCAAGAAAACAATTTCATTTTTTCTCGCCCTGTCTCTCTCTAACACACAGGTTTCATGGTCGGCTTTGCCAATTGCAAAATATGAGTTCAAGGATCACAGAACCTATCAGAGCCAGAGCAACCAAATTTGGTATCCACACTCCTGTGATATCGGACCTTGACCGTTTCGTGTCCAAATTTCGCCACACCCCCTTCCGCCACCGCAAAGGACGAAAATCTGGGGCATCCACAAATCTCAGAGACTATTAAGGCTAGAGTAACCAAATTTGGTATCCGCACTTCTGTTAGATCTTACTATAAAACGTATATCTCAAAATTTCGCCCCACCCCATTCCGCCCCCACAAAGGACGAAAATCTGTTGCATCCACAATATTGCACTTTCGAGAAAACTAAAAACGCAGAATCATAGATAATGACCATATCTATCAGACTGCTGAATCTGGATCAGATCGGATCATTTTTATACCCAAAAGGAACAAATCAATTTGCACTGGCTACGCAGCGCCCGACGTCACGCTCAGACTGATTTTCTGTCTCTCTCGCACGCACTCTTTGTCGTGTCGTTTAATATTAGCGGCGTCTGCCGGAGGAGAGCCATACTGACTAAGTATCGGGTATAACTGTAGAGTTGCGGTGTCCGCAGCAACTCACAACGTTCCCCCTCGTTTATTAATAAAATCTGTCCTGTTTTAATATTCTGCATTCCTATTTTCCATTTATTTCTTTGTTGCAGAGTGCGCAAATAATCTTCTTTACATTTAATCCAAAATTCTCTTTTCATTTTCTGAATTAATCTCCATCTATCCAGATTCCCGATTTTTATACCCGATACTCAAAATGAGTATTGGGGTATATTAGATTTGTGGTAAAAGTGGATGTGTGTAACGTCCAGAAGGAATCGTTTCCGACCCCATAAAGTATATATATTCTTGATCAGCATCAATAGCCGAGTCGATTGAGCCCTGTCTGTCTGTCCGTCCGTCTGTCTGTCCGTCTGTCCGTCCCCTTCAGCGCCTAGTGCTCAAAGACTATAAGAGCTAGAGCAACGATGTTTTGGATCCAGACTTCTGTGATATGTCACTGCTACAAAAATATTTCAAAACTTCGCCCCGCCCACTTCCGCCCGCACAAAGGACGAAAATCTGTGGCATCCACAATTTTAAAGATATGAGAATACCAAAAACGTAGAGTTGTAGAGAATGACCATATCTTTAAGACTGCGGAATCTGAATTGGATCGTATTATTATTATAGCCAGCATCAAGAAAACAATTTCATTTTTTCTCGCCCTGTCTCTCTCTAACACACACGTAGCATAGGCGGCTTTGCTTAGAGTAAAACATTAGCGCTTAGATCTCAGAGACTTCAAAAGCTAGAGCAACCAAATTTGGTATCCACACTCCTAATATATCGGACCGAGACGAGTTTGTTTCAAAATTTCGCCACACCTCCTTCCGCCCCCGCAAAGGACGAAAATCTGTGGATATTCAAAAATCTCAGAGACTATTAAGGCTAGAGTAACCAAATTTGGTATCCGCACTTCTGTTAGATCTTACTATAAAACGTATATCTCAAAATTTCGCCCCACCCTCTTCCGCCCACACAAAAGACGAAAATCTGTTGCATCCACAATATTGCACTTTCGAGAAAACTAAAAACGCAGAATCATAGATAATGACCATATCTATCAGATTGCTGAATCTGGATCAGATCAGATCATTTTTATAGCCAATAGGAACAAATCAATTTGCAGTGGCTACGCAGCGCCCGACGTCACGCTCAGACTGATTTTCTGTCTCTCTCGCACGCACTCTTTGTCGTGTCGTTTAATATTAGCGGCGTCTGCCGGAGGAGGGCCATACTGACTTAGTATCGGGTATAACCGTAGAGTTGCGGTGTCCGCAGCAATTCACAACGTTCCCCCTCGTTTCCTCTGAAATTGTCTCCATCGGGCCAAATATTGGCCTTCCAATTATAAAATGACCTGGTGTTAATACATCCAGATCGTCAATATCATTTGTAGCTGTATACAAAGGGCGTGAATTTAGTACCGCTTGAATTTGACATAATAGAGTTGCCATTTCCTCATAGGTTAAATTATTGTCCCCAATTAGTCTTTTTATACCCGATACTCAAAATGAGTATTGGGGTATATTAGATTTGTGGTAAAAGTGGATGTGTGTAACGTCCAGAAGGAATCGTTTCCGACCCCATAAAGTATATATATTCTTGATCAGCATCAATAGCCGAGTCGATTGAGCCCTGTCTGTCTGTCCGTCTGTCCGTCCGTCCGTCCGTCCGTCCGTTCGTCCCCTTCAGCGCCTAGTGCTCAAAGACTATAAGAGCTAGAGCAACGATGTTTTGGATCCAGACATCTGTGATATGTCACTGCTACAAAAATATTTCAAAACTTTGCCCCGCCCACTTCCGCCCCCACAAAGGACGAAAATCTGTGGCATCCACATTTTGAAAGATACGATAAAACCAAAAACGCAGAATCGTAGAGGATGACTATATGTTCTAGAGTGTAAAATCTCAACCAGATCGTATAATTATTATAGCCAGAATCAAGAAAACAATTTCATTCTTTCTCGCTCTGTCTCTCTCTAACACACAGGTTTCATGGTCGGCTTTGCCAATTGCAAAATATGAGTTCAAGGATCTCAGAACCTATAAGAGCCAGAGCAACCAAATTTGGTATCCACACTCCTGTGATATCGGACCTTGACCGTTTCGTGTCCAAATTTCGCCACACCCCCTTCCGCCCCCGCAAAGGACGAAAATCTGGGGCATCCACAAATCTCAGAGACTATTAAGGCTAGAGTAACCAAATTTGGTATCCGCACTTCTGTTAGATCTCACTATAAAACGTATATCTCAGAATTTCGCCCCACCCCCTTTCACCCCACAAAGAACGAAAATCTGTTGCATCCACATTATTGCACATTCGAGAAAACTAAAAACGCAGAATCATAGATAATGACCATATCTATCAGACTGCTGAATCTGAATCAGATCAGATCATTTTTATAGCCAATAGGAACAAATCAATTTGCAGTGGCTACGCAGCGCCCGACGTCACGCTCAGACTGATTTTCTGTCTCTCTCGCACGCACTCTTTGTCGTGTCGTTTAATATTAGCGGCGTCTGCCGGAGGAGAGCCATACTGACTTAGTATCGGGTATAACCGTAGAGTTGCGGTGTCCGCAGCAACTCACAACGTTCCCCCTCGTTAAGTGATATTTCACTGATTTTACCCCAGCTTCCCAAATACCTCCGAAGTGAGGTCCTGCCGGGGAATAAAATGCCACTCGATCTGTTCTCTTTCTAATATTGGAACCACTTTTATGTTTTCTTTGAGGGCTTTTTGGTATTCCTCGTCTAATTTGCGCGAAGCTCCCACAAAGTTAGTTCCATTATCGGAAACAATTTTTGCACATTTTCCTCTTCTTGAAAAAAATCTTCTAAGTGCAGCTAGAAATGCATCTGAAGTAAGATCGCTGACTACTTCCAAATGAATAGCTTTTGTCGCCATGCATACGAATACGGCATTATATCCCTTATAGGATTTCTGCCCCCGGTTTTTAGAGCATCGGATATGGTAAGGCCCGGCGAAGTCCACCCCTGTATTTGTAAACGGGTGCGACATTGTAGCTCTGTGTTTCGGCAAATTTCCCATAATTTGTTCTGCAGTATTCTGTCGATACCTAGCACAGGTGACACACTCTTTAAGTTTTTTTTTTAAGCAATTTCTTAGCCCGAATATCCAAAACTTTCGCTGGATATAGTTTCGCATCAAATTAATTCCACCGTGCAATGTTTCTTTAAGGGATGTTTAACCTCAAATTCCGCGTTGGAGTTTTGCAATCTACCTCCAACTCGTAACAATCCGTCTTTATCTAAGAACGGATTTAGGCTTAATAGTTTATTTTTTGTTTCTATTTCCTTTTTATTAATTAGGCTAGCTATTTCGGAACCGAATTGGATAGCTTGTTGTTGTTTTACTATTAATACTTTGGCGCTCTTAATCTCCTTCACTGTCAAAAATGAAGGAAATTCTTTCTTTATACCCGATACTCAAAATGAGTATTGGGGTATATTAGATTTGCGGTAAAAGTGGATGTGTGTAACGTCCAGAAGGAATCGTTTCCGACCCCATAAAGTATATATATTCTGGATCAGCATCAATAGCCGAGTCGATTGAGCCATGTCTGTCTGTCCGTCCGTCCGTCCGTCCGTCCGTCCGTCTGTCCGTCCCCTTCATCGCCTAATGCTCAAAGACTATAAGAGCTAGAGCAACGATTTTTTGGATCCAGACTTCTGTGATATGTCACTGCTACAAAACTATTTCAAAACTTCGCCCCGTCCACTTTCGCCCCCACAAAGGACGAAAATCTGTGGCATCCACATTTTTAAAGATATGAGAAAACCAAATTTGGCAACCAAATTTGGTATCCAGACTCCTAATATATCGTACCGAGACGAGTTTGTTTCAAAATTTCGCCACACCCCCTTCCGCCCCCGCAAAGGACGAAAATCTGGGGATATTCACAAATCTCAGAGACTATTAACGCTAGAGTAACCAAATTTAATATCCGCACTCCTGTTAGATCTCACTAAAAAACGTATATCTCAAAATTTCACCCCACCCCCTTCCGCCTACTCAAAGGACGAAAATCTGTTGCATGCACAATATTGCAGATTCGAAAAAACTAAAAGCGCAGAATCATAGATAAGGACCATATCTATCTGGTTGCTGAATCTGGATCAGATCAGATCATTTTTATAGCCAAAGGAAACAAATCAATTTGCAGTGGCTACGCAGCGCGTGACGTCACGCTCAGACTGATTTTCTGTCTCTCTCGCACGCACTCTTTGTCGTGTCGTTTAATATTAGCGGCGTCTGCCGGAGGGGAGCCATACTGACTTAGTATCGGGTATAACTGTAGAGTTGCGGTGTCCGCAGCAACTCACAACGTTCCCCCTCGTTTTGGAATAGTTTTCCGATTCTTCTTTGGATTAACTTTGCTTTTGCTGGCTATTATAATTGTAGAACTATCTACCTTGGCATACACTACGGCAGCATAAGCCTTTTCGGATGCATCGGCAAACCCATGAATTTGCATCGTCTTATTGTGCTGAGAATTTAGCCATCTCGTTATCCGAATGCTCTCTAACTCTGTTAAACTATTTTTAAACGAATTCCATTCTCGAGTATCCTGTTCTAATAATTCTTCATCCCAATTTTTGTCTGCTAGCCAAAGTTTTTGAATAAACAATTTTCCGACAAGTGTCACTGGAGACAACCAGCCTAAGGGGTCATATATCTTGGCTAAGGTAGATAATACTATTCTTTTGTTATTTTTATACCCGATACTCAAAATGAGTATTGAGGTATATTAAAGTATATATGTTCTTGATCAGCATCAATAGCCGAGTCGATTGAGCCTTGTCTGTCTGTCCGTCCGTCCGTCTGTCCGTCCCCTTCAGTGCCTAGTGCTCAAAGACTATAAGAGCTAGAGCAACGATGTTTTGGATCCAGACTTCTGTGATATGTCACTGCTACAAAAATATTTCAAAACTTCGCCCCGCCCACTTCCGCCCCCACAAAGGACGAAAATCTGTGGCATCCACAATTTTAAAGATATGAGAAAACCAAAAACGTAGAGTTGTAGAGAATGACCATATCTTTAAGACTGCGGAATTGAATTGGATCGTATTATTATTATAGCCAGCATCAAGAAAACAATTTCATTTTTTCTCGCCCTGTCTCTCTCTAACACACACGTAGCATAGGCGGCTTTGCTTAGAGTAAAACATTAGCGCCTAGATCTCAGAGACTACAAAAGCTAGAGCAACCAAATTAGGTATCCACACTCCTAATATATCGGACCGAGACGAGTTTGTTTCAAAATTTCGCCACACCCCCTTCCGCCCCCGCAAAGGACGAAAATCTGGGGATATTCAAAAATCTCAGAGACTATTAAGGCTAGACTAACCAAATTTGGTATCCGCACTTCTGTTAGATCTTACTATAAAACGTGTATCTCAAAATTTCGCCCCACCCCCTTCCGCCAACACAAAGGACGAAAATCTGTTGCATCCACAATATTGCACTTTCGAGAAAACTAAAAACGCAGAATCATAGATAATGACCATATCTATCAGATTGCTGAATCTGGATCAGATCGGATCATTTTAATACCCAAAAGGAACAAATCAATTTGCACTGGCTACGCAGCGCCCGACATCACGCTCAGACTGATTTTCTGTCTCTCTCGCACGCACTCTTTGTCGTGTCGTTCAATATTAGCGGCGTCTGCCGGAGGAGAGCTATACTGACTTAGTATCGGGTATAACCGTAGAGTTGCGGTGTCCGCAGCAACTCACAACGTTCCCCCTCGTTTTGGTTTTGATTTGAATAAACCTCAATACATATGCAATGACTTTTTCTAGCTTATGCATACACGAATATTTTTGTAATAATTTACAAAAAATGTTATTTTTTGCTATTACCATTGTTGTGCTCACAACTAATTTTTCTTCAATTTCCTCTTTTGGCCAATGTTCCTTAGATTTCGCCAACCATTGAGGCCCTTTCCACCAAATCTTAAAATCTTTTAGCTTGTCTGCACTAATGCCCCTTGATGCTACATCTGCTGGATTGTCTTCAGTTCTAACGTGTCCCCATTTAATTTCCTTAATCTTTCTTACTTCGTCAGTTCGACGCCTGATAAACTTGTCTTTATTGTCTCCATTCTTTATCCAGGCTAGAGTAATAGTAGAATCACTCCAGGCATAACACTCTACATTACTTCCAACCGCTACTTTCACCCGTTGAATTAATTTTGCCAGAAGATGTGCTGCACAAAGTTCTAATTATACCCGATACTCAAAATGAGTATTGGGGTATATTAGATTTGTGGTGAAAATGGATGTGTGTAACGTCCAGAAGGAATCGTTTCCGACCCCATAAAGTATATATTTTCTTGATCAGCATATATAGCCGAGTCGATTGAGCCATGTCTGTCTGTCCGTCCGTCCGTCCGTCTGTCCGTCCCCTTCATCGCCTAATGCTCAAAGACTATAAGAGCTAGAGCAACGATTTTTTGGATCCAGACTTCTGTGATATGTCACTGCTACAAAACTATTTCAAAACTTCGCTCCGCCCACTTCCGCCCCCACAAAGGATGAAAATCTGTGGCATTCACAATTTTAAAGATATGAAAAAACCAAAAACGTAGTATTGTAGAGAATGACCATATCTTTAAGACTGCAGAATCTGAATTGGATCGTATTATTATTATAGCCAGAATCAAGAAAACAATTTCATTTTTTCTCGCCCTGTCTCTCTCTAACACACACGTAGCATAGGCGGCTTTGCTTAGAGTAAAACATTAGCGCCTAGATCTCAGAGACTACAAAAGCTAGAGCAACCAAATTTGGTACCCACACTCCTAATATATCGGACCGAGACGAGTTTGTTTCAAAATTTCGCCACACCCCCTTCCGCCCCCGCAAAGGACGAAAATCTGGGGATATTCAAAAATCTCAGAGACATTAAGGCTAGAGTAACCAAATTTGGTATCCGCACTTCTGTTAGATCTTACTATAAAACGTGTATCTCAAAATTTCGCCCCACCCCCTTCCGCCAACACAAAGGACGAAAATCTGTTGCATCCACAATATTGCACTTTCGAGAAAACTAAAAACGCAGAATCATAGATAATGACCATATCTATCAGATTGCTGAATCTGGATCAGATCAGATCATTTTTATAGTCAATAGGAACAAATCAATTTGCAGTGGCCACGCAGCGCCCGACGTCACGCTCAGACTGATTTTCTGTCTCTCTCGCACGCACTCTTTGTCGTGTCGTTTAATATTAGCGGCGTCTGCCGGAGGAGAGCCATACTGACTTAGTATCGGGTATAACCGTAGAGTTGCGGTGTCCGCAGCAACTGACAACGTTCCCCCTCGTTTCCTCTTGAATTTCCTCCAACGGGACAAAAATTGGCCTTCCAATTATAAAATGACCTGGTGTTAATACATCCAAATCGTCAATATCATTTGTAGCTGTATACAAAGGGCGTGAATTTAGTACCGCTTTAATTTGACATAATAAAGTTGCCATTTCCTCATAGGTTAAATTATTGTCCCCAATTACCCTTTTTATACCCGATACTCAAAATGAGTATTGGGGTATATTAGATTTGTGGTGAAAATGGATGTGTGTAACGTCCAGAAGGAATCGTTTCCGACCCCATAAAGTATATATTTTCTTGATCAGCATATATAGCCGAGTCGATTGAGCCATGTCTGTCTGTCCGTCCGTCCGTCCGTCTGTCCGTCCCTTCATCGCCTAATGCTCAAAGACTATAAGAGCTAGAGCAACGATTTTTTGGATCCAGACTTCTGTGATATGTCACTGCTACAAAACTATTTCAAAACTTCGCTCCGCCCACTTTCGCCCCCACAAAGGATGAAAATCTGTGGCATTCACAATTTTAAAGATATGAAAAAACCAAAAACGTAGTATTGTAGAGAATGACCATATCTTTAAGACTGCAGAATCTGAATTGGATCGTATTATTATTATAGCCAGAATCAAGAAAACAATTTCATTTTTTCTCGCCCTGTCTCTCTCTAACACACACGTAGCATAGGCGGCTTTGCTTAGAGTAAAACATTAGCGCCTAGATCTCAGAGACTACAAAAGCTAGAGCAACCAAATTTGGTACCCACACTCCTAATATATCGGACCGAGACGAGTTTGTTTCAAAATTTCGCCACACCCCCTTCCGCCCCCGCAAAGGACGAAAATCTGTGGATATTCAAAAATCTCAGAGACATTAAGGCTAGAGTAACCAAATTTGGTATCCGCACTTCTGTTAGATCTTACTATAAAAAGTGTATTTCAAAATTTCGCCCCACCCCCTTCCGCCAACACAAAGGACGAAAATCTGTTGCATCCACAATATTGCACTTTCGAGAAAACTAAAAACGCAGAATCATAGATAATGACCATATCTATCAGATTGCTGAATCTGGATCAGATCAGATCATTTTTATAGTCAATAGGAACAAATCAATTTGCAGTGGCCACGCAGCGCCCGACGTCACGCTCAGACTGATTTTCTGTCTCTCTCGCACGCACTCTTTGTCGTGTCGTTTAATATTAGCGGCGTCTGCCGGAGGAGAGCCATACTGACTTAGTATCGGGTATAACCGTAGAGTTGCGGTGTCCGCAGCAACTGACAACGTTCCCCCTCGTTTCCTCTGAAATTGCCTCCATCGGGACAAATATTGGCCTTCCAATTATAAAATGACCTGGTGTTAATACATCCAAATCGTCAATATCATTTGTAGCTGTATACAAAGGGCGTGAATTTAGTACCGCTTTAATTTGACATAATAAAGTTGCCATTTCCTCATAGGTTAAATTATTGTCCCCAATTACCCTTTTTATACCCGATACTCAAAATGAGTATTGGGGTATATTAGATTTGTGGTAAAAGTGGATGTGTGTAACGTCCAGAAGGAATCGTTTCCGACCCCATAAAGTATATATTTTCTTGATCAGCATCAATAGCCGAGTCGATTGAGCCATGTCTGTCTGTCCGTCCGTCCGTCCGTCTGTCCGTCCCCTTCATCGCCTAATGCTCAAAGACTATAAGAGCTAGAGCAACGATTTTTTGGATCCAGACTTCTGTGATATGTCACTGCTACAAAAATATTTCAAAACTTCGCCCCGCCCACTTCCGCCCCCACAAAGGACGAAAATCTGTGGCATCCACAATTTTAAAGATATGAGAAAACCAGAAACTTAGAATTGTAGAGAATGACCATATCTTTAAGACTGCGGAATCTGAATTGGATCGTATCATCATTATAGCCAGCATCAAGAAAACAATTTCATTTTTTCTCGCCCTGTCTCTCTCTAACACACACGTAGCATAGGCGGCTTTGCTTAGAGTAAAACATTAGAGCCTAGATCTCAGAGACTACAAAAGCTAGAGCAACCAAATTTGGTATTCACACTCCTAATATATCGGACCGAGACGAGTTTGTTTCAAAATTTCGCCACACCCCCTTCCGCCCCCGCAAAGGACGAAAATCTGGGGATATTCAAAAATCTCAGAGACTATTAAGGCTAGAGTAACTTAATTTAGTATCCGCACTCCTGTTAGATCTTACTCTAAAACGTGTATCTCAAAATTTCGCCCCACCCCCTTCCGCCCACACAAAGAACGAAAATCTGTTGCATCCACAATATTGCACATTCGAGAAAACTAAAAACGCAGAATCATAGATAATGACCATATCTATCAGACTGCTGAATCTGAATCAGATCAGATCATTTTTATAGCCAATAGGAACAAATCAATTTGCAGTGGCTACGCAGCGCCCGACGTCACGCTCAGACTGATTTTCTGTCTCTCTCGCACGCACTCTTTGTCGTGTCGTTTAATATTAGCGGCGTCTGCCGGAGGAGAGCCATACTGACTTAGTATCGGGTATAACCGTAGAGTTGCGGTGTCCGCAGCAACTCACAACGTTCCCCCTCGTTAAGTGATATTTCACTGATTTTACCCCAGCTTCCCAAATACCTCCGAAGTGAGGTCCTGCCGGGGGAATAAAATGCCACTCGATCTGTTCTCTTTTTAATATTGGAACCACTTTTATGTTGTCTTTGAGGGCTTTTTGGTATTCCTCGCTACATTTGCGCGAAGCTCCCACAAAGTTAGTTCCATTATCGGAAACAATTTTTGCACATTTTCCTCTTCTTGAAAAAAATTTTCTAAGTGCAGCTAGAAATGCATCTGAAGTAAGATCGCTGACTACTTCCAAATGAATAGCTTTTGTCGCCATGCATACGAATACGGCAATATATCCCTTATAGGATTTCTGCCCCCGGTTTTTAGAGCATCGGATATGGTAAGGCCCGGCGAAGTCTACCCCTGTATTTGTAAACGGGTGCGACATTGTAGCTCTGTGTTTCGGCAAATTTCCCATAATTTGTTCTGCAGTATTCTGTCGATACCTAGCACAGGTGACACACTCTTTAAGTTTTTTTTTTAAGCAATTTCTTAGCCCGAATATCCAAAACTTTCGCTGGATATAGTTTCGCATCAGATTAATTCCACCGTGCAATGTTTCTTTATGTGCATTCTTGATAATTAAAGTCGTCAAGTTACACTTATCTAAAATCAAGGGATGTTTAACCTCAAACTCCGCGTTGGAGTTTTGCAATCTACCTCCAACTCGTAACAATCCGTCTTTATCTAAGAACGGATTTAAGCTTAATAGTTTATTTTTTGTTTCTATTTCCTTTTTATACCCGAGACTCAAAATGAGTATTGGGGTATATTAGATTTGTGGTAAAAGTGGATGTGTTTAACGTCCAAAAGGAATCGTTTCCGACCCCCTAAAGGCTAAATATTCTTGATCAGCATCAATAGCCGAGTCGATTGAGCCCTGTCTGTCTGTCCGTCTGTCCGTCCGTCCGTCCGTCTGTCTGTCCGTCTGTCCGTCCGTCCGTCCGTCCGTCCGTCTGTCCGTCCGTCCGTCCGTCCGTCCATCCGTCCGTCCGTCCGTCCGTCCCCTTCATCGCCTAATGCTCAAAGACTATAAGAGCTAGAGCAACGATGTTTTGGATCCAGACTTCTGTGATATGTCACTGCTACAAAAATATTTCAAAACTTCGCCCCGCCCACTTCCGCCCCCAAAAAAGACGAAAATCTGTGGCATCCACAATTTTAAAGATATGAGAAAACCAGAAACGTAGAATTGTAGAGAATGACCATATCTTTAAGACTGCGGAATCTGAATTGGATCGTATCAATATTATAGCCAGCATCAAGAAAACAATTTCATTTTTTCTCGCCCTGTCTCTCTCTAACACACACGTAGCATAGGCGGCTTTGCTTAGAGTAAAACATTAGCGCCTAGATCTCAGAGACTACAAAAGCTAGAGCAACCAAATTTGGTATTCACACTCCTAATATATCGGACCGAGACGAGTTTGTTTCAAAATTTCGCCACACCCCCTTCCGCCCCCGCAAAGAACGAAAATCTGGGGATATTCAAAAATCTCAGAGACTATTAAGGCTAGAGTAACTAAATTTAGTATCCGCACTCCTGTTAGATCTTACTATAAAATGTGTATCTCAAAATTTCGCCCCACCCCCTTCCGCCCACACAAAGGACGAAAATCTGTTGCATCCACAATATTGCACATTCGAGAAAACTAAAAACGCAGAATCATAGATAATGACCATATCTATCAGATTGCTGAATCTGGATCAGATCGGATCATTTTTATACCCAAAAGGAACAAATCAATTTGCACTGGCTACGCAGCGCCCGACATCACGCTCAGACTGATTTTCTGTCTCTCTCGCACGCACTCTTTGTCGTGTCGTTCAATATTAGCGGCGTCTGCCGGAGGAGAGCCATACTGACTTAGTATCGGGTATAACCGTAGAGTTGCGGTGTCCGCAGCAACTCACAACGTTCCCCCTCGTTTTGGTTTTGATTTGAATAAACCTCAATACATATGCAATGACTCTTTCTAGCTTATGCATACACGAATATTTTTGTAATAATTTACAAAAAATGTTATTTTTTGCTATTACCATTGTTGTGCTCACAACTAATTTTTCTTCAATTTCCTCTTTTGGCCAATGTTCCTTAGATTTCGCCAACCATTGAGGCCCTTTCCACCAAATCTTAAAATCGTTTAGCTTATCTGCACTAATGCCCCTTGATGCTACATCTGCTGGATTGTCTTCAGTTCTAACGTGTCCCCATTTAATTTCCTTAATCTTTCTTACTTCGTCAGTTCGACGCCTGATAAACTTGTCTTTATTGTCTCCATTCTTTATCCAGGCTAGAGTAATAGTAGAATCACTCCAGGCATAACACTCTACATTACTTCCAACCGCTACTTTCACCCGTTGAATTAATTTTGCCAGAAGATGTGCTGCACAAAGTTCTAATTATACCCGATACTCAAAATGAGTATTGGGGTATATTAGATTTGTGGTGAAAATGGATGTGTGTAACGTCCAGAAGGAATCGTTTCCGACCCCATAAAGTATATATTTTCTTGATCAGCATAAATAGCCGAGTCGATTGAGCCATGTCTGTCTGTCCGTCCGTCCGTCTGTCCGTCCCCTTCATCGCCTAATGCTCAAAGACTATAAGAGCTAGAGCAACGATGTTTTGGATCCAGACTTCTGTGATATGTCACTGCTACAAAAATATTTCAAAACTTCGCCCCCACAAAGGACGAAAATCTGTGGCATCCACAATTTTAAAGATATGAGAAAACCAGAAACGTAGAATTGTAGAGAATGACTATATCTTTAAGACTGCGGAATCTGAATTGGATCGTATCATTATTATAGCCAGCATCAAGAAAACAATTTCATTTTTTCTCGCCCTGTCTCTCTCTAACACACACGTAGCATAGGCGGCTTTGCTTAGAGTAAAACATTAGCGCCTAGATCTCAGAGACTACAAAAGCTAGAGCAACCAAATTTGGTATTCACACTCCTAATATATCGGACCGAGACGAGTTTGTTTCAAAATTTCGCCACACCCCCTTCCGCCCCCGCAAAGGACGAAAATCTGGGGATATTCAAAAATCTCAGAGACTATTAAGGCTAGAGTAACTAAATTTAGTATCCGCACTCCTGTTAGATATTACTATAAAACGTGTATCTCAAAATTTCGCCCTACCCCCTTCCGCCCACACAAAGGACGAAAATCTGTTGCATCCACAATATTGCACATTCGAGAAAACTAAAAACGCAGAATCATAGATAATGACCATATCTATCAGACTGCTGAATCTGAATCAGATCAGATCATTTTTATAGCCAATAGGAACAAATCAATTTGCAGTGGCTACGCAGCGCCCGACGTCACGCTCAGACTGATTTTCTGTCTCTCTCGCACGCACTCTTTGTCGTGTCGTTCAATATTAGCGGCGTCTGCCGGAGGAGAGCCATACTGACTTAGTATCGGGTATAACCGTAGAGTTGCGGTGTCCGCAGCAACTCACAACGTTCCCCCTCGTTAAGTGATATTTCACTGATTTTACCCCAGCTTCCCAAATACCTCCGAAGTGAGGTCCTGCCGGGGGAATAAAATGCCACTCGATCTGTTCTCTTTTTAATATTGGAACCACTTTTGTGTTGTCTTTGAGGGCTTTTTGGTATTCCTCGTCTAATTTGCGCGAAGCTCCCACAAAGTTAGTTCCATTATCGGAAACAATTTTTGCACATTTTCCTCTTCTTGAAAAAAATGTTCTAAGTGCAGCTAGAAATGCATCTGAAGTAAGATCGCTGACTACTTCCAAATGAATAGCTTTTGTCGCCATGCATACGAATACGGCAATATATCCCTTATAGGATTTCTGCCCCCGGTTTTTAGAGCATCGGATATGGTAAGACCCGGCGAAGTCTACCCCTGTATTTGTACAGGGCAAATTTATGGCAAATTTCCCATAATTTGTTCTGCAGTATTCTGTCGATACCTAGCACAGGTGACACACTCTTTAAGTTTTTTTTTAAAGCAATTTCTTAGCCCGAATATCCAAAACTTTCGCTGGATATAGTTTCGCATCAGATTAATTCCACCGTGCAATGTTTCTTTATGTGCATTCTTGATAATTAAAGTCGTCAAGTGACACTTATCTAAAATCAAGGGATGTTTAACCTCAAATTCCGCATTGGAGTTTTGCAATCTACCTCCAACTCGTAACAATCCTTCTTTATCTAAGAACGGATTTAAGCTTAATAGTTTATTTTTTGTTTCTATTTCCTTTTTATACCCGATACTCAAAATGAGTATTGGGGTATATTAGATTTGTGGTAAAAGTGGATGTGTGTAACGTCCAGAAGGAATCCTTTCCGACCCCATAAAGTATATATATTCTTGATCAGCATCAATAGCCGAGTCGATTGAGCCCTGTCTGTCTGTCCGTCTGTCCGTCCGTCCGTCCGTCTGTCTGTCCGTCTGTCCGTCCGTCCGTCCGTCCGTCCGTCCGTCCGTCCGTCCGTCCGTCCGTCCGTCCGTCCGTCCGTCCGTCCGTCCATCTGTCCGTCCGTCCGTCCATCCGTCCGTCCGTCCGTCCGTCCGTCCGTCCGTCCGTCCGTCCGTCCGTCCGTCCGTCCGTCCGTCCGTCCGTCCCCTTCAGCGCCTAGTGCTCAAAGACTATAAGAGCTAGAGCAACGATGTTTTGGATCCAGACATCTGTGGTATGTCACTGCTACAAAAATATTTCAAAACTTTGCCCCGCCCACTTCCGCCCCCACAAAGGACGAAAATCTGTGGCATCCACATTTTTAAAGATACGATAAAACCAAAAATGCAGAATCGTAGAAGATGACTATATGTTCTAGAGTGTAAAATCTCAACCAGATCGTATAATTATTATAGCCAGAATCAAGAAAACAATTTCATTCTTTCTCGCTCTGTCTCTCTCTAACACACAGGTTTCATGGTCGGCTTTGCCAATTGCAAAATATGAGTTCAAGGATCTCAGAACCTATAAGAGCCAGAGCAACCAAATTTGGTATCCACACTCGTGTGATATCTGGCAGAATCATAGATAATGACCATATCTATCAGATTGCTGAATCTGGATCAGATCGGATCATTTTTATACCCAAAAGGAACAAATCAATTTGCACTGGCTACGCAGCGCCCGACATCACGCTCAGACTGATTTTCTGTCTCTCTCGCACGCACTCTTTGTCGTGTCGTTCAATATTAGCGGCGTCTGCCGGAGGAGAGCTATACTGACTTAGTATCGGGTATAACCGTAGAGTTGCGGTGTCCGCAGCAACTCACAACGTTCCCCCTCGTTTTGGTTTTGATTTGAATAAACCTCAATACATATGCAATGACTTTTTCTAGCTTATGCATACACGAATATTTTTGTAATAATTTACAAAAAATGTTATTTTTTGCTATTACCATTGTTGTGCTCACAACTAATTTTTCTTCAATTTCCTCTTTTGGCCAATGTTCCTTAGATTTCGCCAACCATTGAGGCCCTTTCCACCAAATCTTAAAATCTTTTAGCTTATCTGCACTAATGCCCCTTGATGCTACATCTGCTGGATTGTCTTCAGTTCTAACGTGTCCCCATTTAATTTCCTTAATCTTTCTTACTTCGTCAGTTCGACGCCTGATAAACTTGTCTTTATTGTCTCCATTCTTTATCCAGGCTAGAGTAATAGTAGAATCACTCCAGGCATAGCACTCTACATTACTTCCAACCGCTACTTTCACCCGTTGAATTAATTTTGCCAGAAGATGTGCTGCACAAAGTTCTAATTATACCCGATACTCAAAATGAGTATTGGGGTATATTAGATTTGTGGTGAAAATGGATGTGTGTAACGTCCAGAAGGAATCGTTTCCGACCCCATAAAGTATATATTTTCTTGATCAGCATCAATAGCCGAGTCGATTGAGCCATGTCTGTCTGTCCGTCCGTCCGTCTGTCCGTCCCCTTCATCGCCTAATGCTCAAAGACTATAAGAGCTAGAGCAACGATGTTTTGGATCCAGACTTCTGTGATATGTCACTGCTACAAAAATATTTCAAAACTTCGCCCCGCCCACTTCCGCCCCCACAAAAGACGAAAATCTGTGGCATCCACAATTTTAAAGATATGAGAAAACCAGAAACGTAGAATTGTAGAGAATGACCATATCTTTAAGACTGCGGAATCTGAATTGGATCGTATCAATATTATAGCCAGCATCAAGAAAACAATTTCATTTTTTCTCGCCCTGTCTCTCTCTAACACACACGTAGCATAGGCGGCTTTGCTTAGAGTAAAACATTAGCGCCTAGATCTCAGAGACTACAAAAGCTAGAGCAACCAAATTTGGTATTCACACTCCTAATATATCGGACCGAGACGAGTTTGTTTCAAAATTTCGCCACACCCCCTTCCGCCCCCGCAAAGGACGAAAATCTGGGGATATTCAAAAATCTCAGAGACTATTAAGGCTAGAGTAACTAAATTTAGTATCCGCACTCCTGTTAGATCTTACTATAAAACGTGTATCTCAAAATTTCGCCCTACCCCCTTCCGCCCACACAAAGGACGAAAATCTGTTGCATCCACAATATTGCACATTCGAGAAAACTAAAAACGCAGAATCATAGATAATGACCATATCTATCAGATTGCTGAATCTGGATCAGATCGGATCATTTTTATACCCAAAAGGAACAAATCAATTTGCACTGGCTACGCAGCGCCCGACATCACGCTCAGACTGATTTTCTGTCTCTCTCGCACGCACTCTTTGTCGTGTCGTTCAATATTAGCGGCGTCTGCCGGAGGAGAGCCATACTGACTTAGTATCGGGTATAACCGTAGAGTTGCGGTGTCCGCAGCAACTCACAACGTTCCCCCTCGTTTTGGTTTTGATTTGAATAAACCTCAATACATATGCAATGACTCTTTCTAGCTTATGCATACACGAATATTTTTGTAATAATTTACAAAAAATGTTATTTTTTGCTATTACCATTGTTGTGCTCACAACTAATTTTTCTTCAATTTCCTCTTTTGGCCAATGTTCCTTAGATTTCGCCAACCATTGAGGCCCTTTCCACCAAATCTTAAAATCTTTTAGCTTATCTGCACTAATGCCCCTTGATGCTACATCTGCTGGATTGTCTTCAGTTCTAACGTGTCCCCATTTAATTTCCTTAATCTTTCTTACTTCGTCAGTTCGACGCCTGATAAACTTGTCTTTATTGTCTCCATTCTTTATCCAGGCTAGAGTAATAGTAGAATCACTCCAGGCATAACACTCTACATTACTTCCAACCGCTACTTTCACCCGTTGAATTAATTTTGCCAGAAGATGTGCTGCACAAAGTTCTAATTATACCCGATACTCAAAATGAGTATTGGGGTATATTAGATTTGTGGTGAAAATGGATGTGTGTAACGTCCAGAAGGAATCGTTTCCGACCCCATAAAGTATATATTTTCTTGATCAGCATCAATAGCCGAGTCGATTGAGCCATGTCTGTCTGTCCGTCCGTCCGTCTGTCCGTCCCCTTCATCGCCTAATGCTCAAAGACTATAAGAGCTAGAGCAACGATGTTTTGGATCCAGACTTCTGTGATATGTCACTGCTACAAAAATATTTCAAAACTTCGCCCCCACAAAGGACGAAAATCTGTGGCATCCACAATTTTAAAGATATGAGAAAACCAGAAACGTAGAATTGTAGAGAATGACCATATCTTTAAGACTGCGGAATCTGAATTGGATCGTAGCATTATTATAGCCAGCATCAAGAAAACAATTTCATTTTTTCTCGCCCTGTCTCTCTCTAACACACACGTAGCATAGGCGGCTTTGCTTAGAGTAAAACATTAGCGCCTAGATCTCAGAGACTACAAAAGCTAGAGCAACCAAATTTGGTATTCACACTCCTAATATATCGGACCGAGACGAGTTTGTTTCAAAATTTCGCCACACCCCCTTCCGCCCCCGCAAAGGACGAAAATCTGGGGATATTAAAAATCTCAGAGACTATTAAGGCTAGAGTAACTAAATTTAGTATCCGCACTCCTGTTAGATCTTACTATAAAACCCCTTCCGCCCACACAAAGGACGAAAATCTGTTGCATCCACAATATTGCACATTCGAGAAAACTAAAAACGCAGAATCATAGATAATGACCATATCTATCAGACTGCTGAATCTGAATCAGATCAGATCATTTTTATAGCCAATAGGAACAAATCAATTTGCAGTGGCTACGCAGCGCCCGACGTCACGCTCAGACTGATTTTCTGTCTCTCTCGCACGCACTCTTTGTCGTGTCGTTTAATATTAGCGGCGTCTGCCGGAGGAGAGCCATACTGACTTAGTATCGGGTATAACCGTAGAGTTGCGGTGTCCGCAGCAACTCACAACGTTCCCCCTCGTTAAGTGATATTTCACTGATTTTACCCCAGCTTCCCAAATACCTCCGAAGTGAGGTCCTGCCGGGGAATAAAATGCCACTCGATCTGTTCTCTTTTTAATATTGGAACCACTTTTATGTTGTCTTTGAGGGCTTTTTGGTATTCCTCGTCTAATTTGCGCGAAGCTCCCACAAAGTTAGTTCCATTATCGGAAACAATTTTTGCACATTTTCCTCTTCTTGAAAAAAATTTTCTAAGTGCAGCTAGAAATGCATCTGAAGTAAGATCGCTGACTACTTCCAAATGAATAGCTTTTGTCGCCATGCATACGAATACGGCAATATATCCCTTATAGGATTTCTGCCCCCGGTTTTTAGAGCATCGGATATGGTAAGGCCCGGCGAAGTCTACCCCTGTATTTGTAAACGGGTGCGACATTGTAGCTCTGTGTTTCGGCAAATTTCCCATAATTTGTTCTGCAGTATTCTGTCGATACCTAGCACAGGTGACACACTCTTTAAGTTTTTTTTTTAAGCAATTTCTTAGCCCGAATATCCAAAACTTTCGCTGGATATAGTTTCGCATCAGATTAATTCCACCGTGCAATGTTTCTTTATGTGCATTCTTGATAATTAAAGTCGTCAAGTGACACTTATCTAAAATCAAGGGATGTTTAACCTCAAATTCCGCATTGGAGTTTTGCAATCTACCTCCACCTCGTAACAATCCGTCTTTATCTAAGAACGGATTTAAGCTTAATAGTTTATTTTTTGTTTCTATTTCCTTTTTATACCCGATACTCAAAATGAGTATTGGGGAATATTAGATTTGTGGTAAAAGTGGATGTGTGTAACGTCCAGAAGGAATCCTTTCCGACCCCATAAGGTATATATATTCTTGATCAGCATCGATAGCCGAGTCGATTGAGCCCTGTCTGTCTGTCCGTCTGTCCGTCCGTCCGTCCGTCTGTCTGTCCGTCTGTCCGTCCGTCCGTCCGTCCGTCCGTCCGTCCGTCCGTCCGTCCGTCCGTCCGTCCGTCCGTCCGTCCGTCCGTCCATCCGTCCGTCCGTCCGTCCGTCCGTCCGTCCGTCCGTCCGTCCGTCCGTCCGTCCGTCCCCTTCAGCGCCTAGTGCTCAAAGACTATAAGAGCTAGAGCAACGATGTTTTGGATCCAGACATCTGTGATATGTCACTGCTACAAAAATATTTCAAAACTTTGCCCCGCCCACTTCCGCCCCCACAAAGGCCGAAAATCTGTGGCATCCACATTTTTAAAGATACGATAAAACCAAAAATGCAGAATCGTAGAAGATGACTATATGTTCTAGAGTGTAAAATCTCAACCAGATCGTATAATTATTATAGCCAGAATCAAGAAAACAATTTCATTCTTTCTCGCTCTGTCTCTCTCTAACACACAGGTTTCATGGTTGGCTTTGCCAATTGCAAAATATGAGTTCAAGGATCTCAGAACCTATAAGAGCCAGAGCAACCAAATTTGGTATCCACACTCGTGTGATATCTGACCTTGACCGTTTCGTGTCCAAATTTCGCCACACCCCCTTTGGCCCCCGCAAAGGACGAAAATCTGGGGATATTCAAAAATCTCAGAGACTATTAAGGCTAGAGTAATCAAATTTGATATCCGCACTTCTGTTAGATCTTACTATAAAACGTGTATCTCAAAATTTCGCCCCACCCCCTTCCGCCCACACAAAGGACGAAAATCTGTTGCATCCACAATATTGCACATTCGAGAAAACTAAAAACGCAGAATCATAGATAATGACCATATCTATTAGATTGCTGAATCTGGATCAGATCGGATCATTTTTATACCCAAAAGGAACAAATCAATTTGCACTGGCTACGCAGCGCCCGACATCACGCTCAGACTGATTTTCTGTCTCTCTCGCACGCACTCTTTGTCGTGTCGTTCAATATTAGCGGCGTCTGCCGGAGGAGAGCCATACTGACTTAGTATCGGGTATAACCGTAGAGTTGCGGTGTCCGCAGCAACTCACAACGTTCCCCCTCGTTTTGGTTTTGATTTGAATAAACCTCAATACATATGCAATGACTCTTTCTAGCTTATGCATACACGAATATTTTTGTAATAATTTACAAAAAATGTTATTTTTTGCTATTACCATTGTTGTGCTCACAACTAATTTTTCTTCAATTTCCTCTTTTGGCCAATGTTCCTTAGATTTCGCCAACCATTGAGGCCCTTTCCACCAAATCTTAAAATCTTTTAGCTTATCTGCACTAATGCCCCTTGATGCTACATCTGCTGGATTGTCTTCAGTTCTAACGTGTCCCCATTTAATTTCCTTAATCTTTCTTACTTCGTCAGTTCGACGCCTGATAAACTTGTCTTTATTGTCTCCATTCTTTATCCAGGCTAGAGTAATAGTAGAATCACTCCAGGCATAACACTCTACATTACTTCCAACCGCTACTTTCACCCGTTGAATTAATTTTGCCAGAAGATGTGCTGCACAAAGTTCTAATTATACCCGATACTCAAAATGAGTATTGGGGTATATTAGATTTGTGGTGAAAATGGATGTGTGTAACGTCCAGAAGGAATCGTTTCCGACCTCATAAAGTATATATTTTCTTGATCAGCATCAATAGCCGAGTCGATTGAGCCATGTCTGTCTGTCCGTCCGTCCGTCCGTCCGTCTGTCCGTCTGTCCGTCCGTCCGTCTGTCCGTCTGTCCGTCTGTCCGTCCCCTTCAGCGCCTAGTGCTCAAAGACTATAAGAGCTAGAGCAACGATGTTTTGGATCCAGACTTCTGTGATATGTCACTGCTACAAAAATATTTCAAAACTTCGCCCCGCCCACTTCCGCCCCCACAAAGGATGAAAATCTGTGGCATTCACAATTTTAAAGATATGAAAAAACCAAAAACGTAGAATTATAGAGAATGACCATATCTTTAAGACTGCAGAATCTGAATTGGATCGTATTATTATTATAGCCAGCATCAAGAAAACAATTTCATTTTTTCTCGCCCTGTCTCTCTCTAACACACACGTAGCATAGGCGGCTTTGCTTAGAGTAAAACATTAGCGCCTAGATCTCAGAGACTACAAAAGCTAGAGCAACCAAATTTGGTATCCACACTCCTTGTTCGGAGCTGAACCCAGCCGATTAGCTGCTTGCCAAATAGCACCTAATTCTTGGCCCTCAGCCGCTTATTTTGTTTGTTACTTATGTCTATGTCACTCATTTGTTTGTTAAAGCTCTGCGCTTGCTTGCCCTGCTAAACGCTCTCTGCCAGCTCGCTCTTCGCTATCTCCGCTTTGCGTCTGCCTACCGACGTCGGCCGAGCGAAGCTGCGCTTAGCGATCGGAGCGGCAATGTAAAGGGCAGGCAAGCCACACTTGCAATTTGGATGTCACGCATTAAACAACATATCGTAATTTTATTTCTGCGCCGAGTTTTATTTAATTCGAAATAATTAATCGGCCGATTGGGGATAAAAAACATTATCTCCACATAAAATTTGGTGACCCCGACGTGATCTCTGAGTTGCAGTGTCAATTAATAATCATTCGCGATCGACATTCGTTAGCCCTAGCAAATTTTCGGCGGTTAAGCACAATTCGGTGCTAAAACACACTTACATACACCTACATATAATTTCTCTGTCGCGACAATTCGGTCAGTGCAGTGCGGTAGGCAGTGCAGCGAACTCACTAATACACACAAGCGGAGTACAAAGCGGAATCGGACAGCTCGCACAGCCGCACAGCTAAAGGCATTAGCTGGAATCCCTTTGCTTTCGGTTCCCACGTTTATACGTATACAGGGTGTCTTTTTCGGTCGTGCTGAGTGACTCTTTTAAAACCTCAACATGGCAGCACCTGAGCATACCAATGTCGCGAACGCAGCAATGCCGAGTGATGTAGATTTCTACAAGCACAAGGCCGAGTCCATCGCGCGCCAACTAAAGGCCATGGATCGCTTTCTCACCAAGGAAGAGCTTGCCGAGTTAGATGAGGCAGAACTTCAAGCTCGCTTAGAGCAGATCGAGCGAATGAATGCGGATTTCGATGCCGCTCAAACGAGCCTTGAAAGGCTGGATTTCCTGCAGTTAGCCCATGATGCCCGACTGGACTTTTCGAATGTTTATGTCAAGGTTAGGTCCAGGCTGTCGCGGGAGTTGATGGCTGCTCGCACGGTAAAAGTTGCCAATTCAACGGCTCGGCATACTCTCGAGGGGAATTCGTCGTTGTTCGCCTATAATAGTATAGGCCGTTCTCGAATGCCCGAGTTGCAGCTTCCGCGATTCGGTGGGTGCTACATGGATTGGCCAGAATTCCACGCGATGTTTTCGACATTGGTGCACAAAGACCATCGTATACCAATCATCGAAAAATTCCAATATCTTCGTGGATGTCTAGATGGTGCTGCGCTGGATACGATTCGTTCCTTGGAACTTTCTGAGGAGAATTACGACAAGGCGTTGAATTTACTAATGTTGCGATTCGATAATAAACTGTTACATTTTCAGGCACACGTCAAGGCTATTTTCGGGCTGCAAGGGGTGGAGAAGGGCTCGGCTATCGGCTTGCGCGCGCTCAGCTATAAAATCAATTCGCACTTGCGTGCACTTCAGACCTTGGCGACCCCGCAGGAGATTTCCGATGGGTTGCTGATCTTCATCATAGGCACGAAATTGGACCACAAGACCAAGGAGAAATGGGAAGAGAACTTGCCGACGTCAGGATTGCCTCGGTGGTCAAGCATGGCCTCATTCTTGGAGGCAAGATGTCGGATGCTGGAAAATTTGGGATCGGCTATGGTAACAATTCCTAGCCAGCAGGTGGGAGAAAGTAAACCTAGCACCCTAATCACCTCCATTAACGATCATAATAGCTCAACATGCAAGTATGGCAAATCCTCCGATCACTACATATCCCGATGCCAGGCATTTATAGATCTCCCTGTTTTTTCTCGATACAAGGAGGTGAAGAAGCGCCATTTATGTCTAAACTGCCTCAACAAAGGCCATTCATTGCAACGCTGCAAGTCAGGGGCATGTAGAAATTGCCAAGCCAAGCATCACACACTGCTCCACATGCAGTCGGGCGCTGACGCTGAGTTGCCGTCGCCGAGCACGGAATCGACCCAGCATGATCCTGCAAGTGCCCTAGTAGCAAAGCAAATATATTAGCCCTCCCCCCTCGAGTCAAAAATCTCTGCCTAGCCAAAACGTGCTGCTAGCTACTGCAATCGTATATGTCAGGGGCCGTTTTGGATCGCTTATTCCATGTCGTGCCATTTTAGATTCCGCTTCTCAGGTGAACTTTATAACATCGAGCCTCGCCAATCAGCTGCAGTTAGATCCTCACCCGTCTCACGTTCAAATCGCCGGTATTGGAGAGTCAATTCTACCATCCAGCAAGGCTGTGGACATCGTCCTGCAATCTCAAGACGAAAGCTATCGCGGTTTCCTCTCTGCAATTATCACTGCCTCAATCACAGGAATGCAGCCTAACTTCGGCCTAGACGCAAAGGATTGGCCAATGCCAAATAATCTAAAACTGGCTGATCCTAATTTCGCCAAGCCCCAGCGTGTCGATCTGTTGATAGGTGCTGGTTTGTTCTTCGAATTAATGTGCGTTGGACAGATTCGACTGTCAGACCAATTGCCAACATTGCAGAAGACGAAACTTGGCTGGATAGTGTCAGGAAGTATTAAAAACTCTGAGAAAGCCCGTGCGGCGCTAGCAGCCGTTGAAGATCCCCCTGTCATCTCCGCTTGCGAGACTAATTTGTGCGATATTGTAAGGTGGTTTTGGGAAGTCGATGGAGATTATTCGCCCTCATCAATTTCGGAGGAAGATGTTCATTGCGAACAGCATTTCGTCACAAACTGCATTCGCCTAGAGTCCGGAGCTTACTCCGTGCGTTTGCCAACCAAATTAAGTCTAGAGGAATTAGAAGAATCGTATCAGCAGGCGCTACGTAGATTTCTCAATTTGGAGAGGAAGCTAGCAAAAAATGCACAGCATAAGGCAAAATATATGGAGTTTCTCCAGGAGTATCGTGATTTAGGACACATGTCGCCAGCTTCGCGGCAGTCAGACCTCCCGCAGTACTTCTTGCCTCACCATTGCGTCCACAAGCAGGATAGTACAACCACCAAATTACGCGTAGTGTTCGATGGATCTGCCAAAACAGCGTCTGGAGTATCACTGAATGATGCGCTAATGGCTGGACCCACCATCCAACCTAAAATTCTGATAACTCTGCTTCGTTTCCGCTTTTTTAAAGTCGCCTTGTGTGGCGATATCTGCAAAATGTACCGCTGTGTACGCGTTTCCCATCCCGATACGCACGTGCAGTGCATCCTATGGCGCAATGACCCGAAGGAGGAGATTCAGGTGTTCAAGTTGGAGACTGTTACTTACGGAACCAAACCTGCCGCTTTCTTAGCAATTCGTGCTATGCATCAATTGGCAAATGATGAAGAGTTGCGTTTTCCGCTTGGCGCTGATGTTGTTCGAAGAGATTTCTATGTCGATGATCTGATATCTGGAGGGGACAGCATTGATTCTGTCATCAAGATTCGTCAGCAGGTAAAGGAGCTACTTTCGAAAGGATGTTTTCCCATACGTAAATGGTGTTCCAATGAACCCGCTGCTTTGGAAGGCGTATCGGAGGCGGATCGCGAAAAGTTCCTTACCTTTCATGACGGGACTGAAGTAACCAAGGCGCTTGGTCTAGTTTGGGATCCCACCACGGACAATCTTCTGTTTAGCTTCGCTCACGTCGGAACCGCTGCAGGCCCAACCTCGAAGCGTTCGGTCCTGTCTACACTAGCTAGGTTCTACGATCCTCTAGGGCTCATCTCTCCCATCATCACAAAAGCTAAAATATTTATGCAGTCGCTATGGAACGAAAGCCTAAAGTTGAATTGGGACGAAAGCCTGCCCCAGGATCTACATACGACTTGGATTGAGCTGACTTCGCAGTTGTCGATGGTTAAAAACTTTAAGTTTCCACGTTACGTGCTTCGGCAGCAAGCCAGATTAGAAATGCACGCGTTTTGTGATGCGAGCCAAGCAGCATATGGCGCCTGTGTATACATGCGTTCGGAAGCTCTTGGCAGTCATCTCTTATGCTCTAAATCCAGAGTCGCGCCCTTGAAAAGTATGACTATCCCCAAGCTTGAGCTGTCCGCTGCCCTCGTATTAGCCGAACTAGTGTCCACCATAGTTAAGGGATTATCAGCTCCATGCCAAATACATTGCTGGTCGGATTCGTCCATAGCCCTTGCCTGGATTCGAGAATCACCATTGAATTTTAATATATTTGTTTCTAATCGAGTTCAGCGGATTCAGGAGCTCACCGCTGGAATGACTTGGCATCACGTGCCCACAAAGTTGAATCCTGCCGACATCATATCACGTGGATCCACGCCCGCAGAACTAATGGATAGCAGCCTTTGGATCTCTGGACCACCATTCTTGCGTCTGGAGAGCTCAGAGTGGCCTGCAGGCTTGCAATTGCCGACCGATGTACCAGAACGTCGTCATGCAGCATTGGTTGTTTCAAACGAAAGGGATGTATCGTACGATTGCAAATTTCAAAACTCATTCGGATCCATGCAGCGCGTCTTTGCTTACATATATCGATTCTACATTCTCAAGGACAAAGGCATAGCGCGGTCGAAGGGTCAACTTACCGTAATCGACATCTAAAATGGTACGCATTTCCTCATAAGGGCAATACAGCAGCAACAATTTTCGGAAAAGATAAGGGCCCTCGCCAGCAAACAGGCCCTACCCCCAAAAAGCACGATGGCCTCACTGAATCCATTTCTGGATAGCTTTGGATTGCTGCGTGTTGGAGGCCGCCTCCAAAATGCCGAATTGGACTACGACGCGAAGCACCCGATCCTGCTTCCTAAGGGACATCCTGTCACTGTCTCTATTATTATCTTCTTTCACGAAAGGTTTCTCCACGCAGGAGCAAAAGGATTGCTCGGACTGCTTCGGCAAAAATTCTGGCCTATTGGTGGACGCAAATATGTTGCGGGAATCATTCGCAAATGTGTTAGATGCTTTCGTTTGAAGCCATTGCTGAGGGAACATATCATGGGAAACTTGCCTGCGGATCGCGTAAGGACTAATCCAGCATTCCACACAACGGGCGTTGATTTTTGCGGACCCTTTTATCACAAGTCGGAAGTCAGAAGCAGGCCTCCTATCAAATGTTACATCGCTGTCTTCGTATGCTTTAGCACCAAAGCAACTCATTTGGAAGTCGTTCGGGATCTATCTACAGAATCCTTTCTGGCAGCATTAAGGCGTTTTATAAGTCTACGTCCCAAACCTCGAATCATCTGGTCAGACAACGCTACAAATTTTGTAGGAGCAAAAAATGAGCTTTTGGAGCTTCGGCAAATGTTCCTCAGCGATCCTCATACGTCGGCTGTGTCACATCTCTGCGTTTCTAGTGGAATCGACTGGAAATTCATCCCCCCTCGCTCACCTCATTTTGGGGGTTTGTGGGAGGCGGCTGTTAAAGCAGCTAAATATCATTTTCATCGCATCGTCGGGACCTACATTTTTACTCTTGATGAAATTCAGATCTTGGCTTGTGAAATCTCTGCTTTGTTAAATTCCCGTCCGCTTTATGCAATTACAGAAAGTCCCGATGATCTAGATGTGCTCACGCCAAACCACTCTCTCAATGGAGCCCCGAAAGCTGCATTCGACGAGCCAGATGTGGCGCATCTCCGGGTCAACCTACTTAGTCGATGGCAGCGGCTGTGTCAAATGAAGCAGGCGTTTTGGAGAAAATGGAGCACGGCGTATCTTTCGATTCTTCAGGAGCGGAGCAAGTGGCGGTCATCGTCTCCAAACATCAAGCTAGGAACGCTCGTCATGATCAAGGAGGAAACGCTGCCACCATTAAGGTGGCCGCTTGGCCGCATTGAGAGCGTCATACCAGGAAAAGATGGAACCATCAGAGTAGCCGTCATCCGCACTCAAAAAGGCCTTTTCAAGAGGGCCGTTGGAAAAATAGCGGTTCTGCCCCTTCAGGATGGATCTGTTGAAAGCCTTTGCCTTCCAACGGGGGGTGAATGTTCGGAGCAGAACCCAGCCGATTAGCTGCTTGCCAAATAGCACCTAATTCTTGGCCCTCAGCCGCTTATTTTGTTTGTTACTTATGTCTATGTCACTCATTTGTTTGTTAAAGCTCTGCGCTTGCTTGCCCTGCTAAACGCTCTCTGCCAGCTCGCTCTTCGCTATCTCCGCTTTGCGTCTGCCTACCGACGTCGGCCGACCGAAGCTGCGCTTAGCGTTCGGAGCGGCAATGTAAAGGGCAGGCAAGCCACACTTCCAATTTGGATGTCACGCATTAAAGAACATAACGTAATTTTATTTCTGCGCCGAGTTTTATTTAATTCGAAATAATTAGTCGGCCGACTGGGGATAAAAAACATTATCTCCACACTCCTAATATATCGGACCGAGACGAGTTTGTTTCAAAATTTCGCCACATCCCCTTCCGCCCCCGCGAAGGATGAAAAATCTAGGGATATTCACAAATCTCAGAGACTATTAAGGCTAGAGTAACCAAATTTGGTATCCGCACTCCTGTTAGATCTCACTATAAAACGTATATCTCAAAATTTCGCCCCACCCCCTTCCGCCCCCACAAAGGACGAAAATCTGTTGCATCCACAATATTGAGGATACGAGAAAACTAAAAATGCAGAATAGATAATGACCATATCTATCAGACTGCTGAATCTGAATCAGATCAGATCATTTTTATAGCCAATAGGAACAAATCAATTTGCAGTGGCTACGCAGCGCCCGACGTCACGCTCAGACTGATTTTCTGTCTCTCTCGAACGCACTCTTTGTCGTGTCGTTTAATATTAGCGGCGTCTGCCGGAGGAGAGCCATACTGACTTAGTATCGGGTATAACCGTAGAGTTGCGGTGTCCGCAGCAACTCACAACGTTCCCCCTCGTTAAGTGATATTTCACTGATTTTACCCCAGCTTCCCAAATACATCCGAAGTGAGGTCCTGCCGGGGGAATAAAATGCCACTCGATCTGTTCTCTTTTTAATATTGGAACCACTTTTATGTTGTCTTTGAGGGCTTTTTGGTATTCCTCGTCTAATTTGCGCGAAGCTCCCACAAAGTTAGTTCCATTATCGGAAACAATTTTTGCACATTTTCCTCTTCTTGAAAAAAATTTTCTAAGTGCAGCTAGAAATGCATCTGAAGTAAGATCGCTGACTACTTCCAAATGAATAGCTTTTGTCGCCATGCATACGAATACGGCAATATATCCCTTATAGGATTTCTGCCCCCGGTTTTTAGAGCATCGGATATGGTAAGGCCCGGCGAAGTCTACCCCTGTATTTGTAAACGGGTGCGACATTGTAGCTCTGTGTTTCGGCAAATTTCCCATAATTTGTTCTGCAGTATTCTGTCGATACCTAGCACAGGTGACACACTCTTTAAGTTTTTTTTTTAAGCAATTTCTTAGCCCGAATATCCAAAACTTTCGCTGGATATAGTTTCGCATCAGATTAATTCCACCGTGCAATGTTTCTTTATGTGCATTCTTGATAATTAAAGTCGTCAAGTGACACTTATCTAAAATCAAGGGATGTTTAACCTCAAATTCCGCGTTGGAGTTTTGCAATCTACCTCCAACTCGTAACAATCCGTCTTTATCTAAGAACGGATTTAAGCTTAATAGTTTATTTTTTGTTTCTATTTCCTTTTTATACCCGATACTCAAAATGAGTATTGGGGTATATTAGATTTGTGGTAAAAGTGGATGTGTGTAACGTCCAGAAGGAATCGTTTCCGACCCCATAAAGTATATATGTTCTTGATCAGCATCAATAGCCGAGTCGATTGAGCCCTGTCTGTCTGTCCGTCCGTCCGTCTGTCCGTCTGTCCGTCCCCTTCAGCGCCTAGTGCTCAAAGACTATAAGAGCTAGAGCAACGATGTTTTGGATCCAGACTTCTGTGATATGTCACTGCTACAAAAATATTTCAAAACTTCGCCCCGCCCACTTCCGCCCCCACAAAGGGCGAAAATCTGTGGCATCCACAATTTTAAAGATATGAGAAAACCAAAAACGTAGAGTTGTAGAGAATGACCATATCTTTAAGACTGCGGAATCTGAATTGGATCGTATCAATATTATAGCCAGCATCAAGAAAACAATTTCATTTTTTCTCGCCCTGTCTCTCTCTAACACACACGTAGCATAGGCGGCTTTGCTTAGAGTAAAACATTAGCGCCTAGATCTCAGAGACTACAAAAGCTAGAGCAACCAAATTTGGTATCCACACTCCTAATATATCGGACCGAGACGAGTTTGTTTCAAAATTTCGCCACATCCCCTTCCGCCCCCGCGAAGGATGAAAAATCTAGGGATATTCACAAATCTCAGAGACTATTAAGGCTAGAGTAACCAAATTTGGTATCCGCACTCCTGTTAGATCTCACTATAAAACGTATATCTCAAAATTTCGCCCCACCCCCTTCCGCCCCCACAAAGGACGAAAATCTGTTGCATCCACAATATTGAGGATACGAGAAAACTAAAAATGCAGAATAGATAATGACCATATCTATCAGATTGCTGAATCTGAATCAGATCAGATAATTTTTATAGCCAATAGGAACAAATCAATTTGCAGTGGCTACGCAGCGCCCGACGTCACGCTCAGACGGATTTTCTGTCTCTCTCGCACGCACTCTTTGTCGTGTCGTTTAATATTAGCGGCGTCTGCCGGAGGAGAGCCATACTGACTAAGTATCGGGTATAACCGTAGAGTTGCGGTGTCCGCAGCAACTCACAACGTTCCCCCTCGTTCTTAATTGGTTCATAGTGGAAACTGAACCTAAACTCGTCTTTAACCGGTTCCCATTGTAGTCCTAATGTTTTGACGGATTCATTCTCCTCAATGGTTAATACTTTATTTTCTTGGTCATCTCTAATGCCTTCTATAATTTCTGGGATATTTGTTATCCACTTTCTTAAGTTAAACCCAACCTTATTAAACTCCCGGGTAACTTATTTACATGCTTTTTAGCATCCAGTATCGTGTCGTCACCTGTCATCAGGTCGTCCATATAAAAATCATTCTTTATGATTTCCCTAATTGCTTGATTTTTGCAATTATCTGCTATTGCAACAAGCACCCTGGTTGCTAAGTAGGGTGCTGAAGCTGTACCGTACGTAACGGTTGTAAGTTTATAATCTTTTAACTTTTCGTTTGGATTATCTCTCCAAATTATATGCAAATATTGTTGATCCTCTTTATCAACATTAATTTGCCGGTACATTTTTTCAATGTCCGCAGATATTACAAATGGCCATTTACGCCATTTCACCATAATATCGAAGATATCTTTTTGGACCCTTGGTCCAACCCACATGATATCATTTAAACTTTTATTGTTTGTGGTTTTTGCTGAAGCATCGAAAACCACCCTCAGCTTTGTCGTTAGACTGGAATCTCTTATGACTCCTTGATGGGGTAAATAATATTTCCCATCTTCTTTGGACTCTACCATTTTGAATCTCCTAGATCCTTTTCTTTTTATACCCGATACTCAAAAGGAGTATTGGGGTATATTAGATTTGTGGTAAAAGTGGATGTGTGTAACGTCCAGAAGGAATCGTTTCCGACCCCATAAAGTATATATATTCTTGATCAGCATCAATAGCCGAGTCGATTGAGCCCTGTCTGTCTGTCCGTCCGTCCGTCTGTCCGTCTCCTTCAGCGCCTAGTGCTCAAAGACTATAAGAGCTAGAGCAACGATGTTTTGGATCCAGACTTCTGTGATATGTCACTGCTACAAAAATATTTCAAAACTTCGCCCCGCCCAATACCGCCCCCACAAAGGACGAAAATCTGTGGCATCCACAATTTTAAAGATATGAGAAAACCAAAAACGTAGAGTTGTAGAGAATGACCATATCTTTAAGACTGCGGAATCTGATTTGGATCGTATAATTATTATAGCCAGCATCAAGAAAACAATTTCATTTTTTCTCGCCCTGTCTCTCTCTAACACACACGTAGCATAGGCGGCTTTGCTTAGAGTAAAACATTAGCGCCTAGATCTCAGAGACTACAAAAGCTAGAGCAACCAAATTTGGTATCCACACTCCTTATATATCGGACCGAGACGAGTTTCTTTCAAAATTTCGCCACACCCCCTTCTGCCCCCGCAAAGGATGAAAATCTGGGGATATTCACAAATCTCAGAGACTATTAAGGCTAGAGTAACCAAATTTGGTATCCGCACTCCTGTTAGATCTCACTATAAAACGTATATCTCAAAATTTCGCCCCACCCCCTTCCGCCCCACAAAGGACGAAAATCTGTTGCATCCACAATATTGCACATTCGAGAAAACTAAAAACGCAGAATCATAGATAATGACCATATCTATCAGATTGCTGAATCTGGATCAGATCAGATCATTTTTATAGCCAATAGGAACAAATCAATTTGCAGTGGCTACGCAGCGCCCGACGTCACGCTCAGACTGATTTTCTGTCTCTCTCGCACGCACTCTTTGTCGTGTCGTGTAATATTAGCGGCGTCTGCCGGAGGAGAGCCATACTGACTTAGTATCGGGTATAACCGTAGAGTTGCGGTGTCCGCAGCAACTCACAACGTTCCCCCTCGTTTAAATGGTATTTTAACCACATACCTACCATTCTCATCTCTTGTTGTTGTTTTCAAGAAATGCTCCTCGCACACATCTTCTTCTACGTCATTCTTTTCACTTTCCAATTCCCAGAACCGCTCTAAGTCCCCAACTTCAATTGTTGTCGCCACAATAAATTTATCACCTTTTGATTTGGTGCAACCGGATATAATCCATCCGAATTCTGTATTTTGTCCAAGTAGTCCGTCTATTTTTACTACTCCTTTTTTTTTTAAATATGGGTATACAAATCTATCCCAATTATTACATCTACCCTACTTGGTTTGTTAAAGTTAGGGTCTGCCAACACATAATCTTGCCACTTACTTTTATCAATATTGAAAGACTTTAATGGTAAAGCTTTCATCAATTTCGGAAGAATAATTGCTTCAATATTTAGAGGACCTTTATTATAATCCCGAGTTTTTACCGATAAACTAACTTTGTACTTTGAAGTGCAAGAGTCTGTAGATGACACTCCACTCACCTCGGTGTTCGCTCTTTTTCGTACTAAGTTTAATATTTGCGCAGCTTCTTCTGAAATTATGGTACATTGCGACCCACAATCAATGAGAGCTCTAAGGTTTTGATAGCCACCATTCCTTGCCCTTACTTTTATAAGTGCTGTGGCTAAGAACGCTTGTTCTTTTGTCAAGCAAGTGTTAACATTTTCCCTTTTTTCGTAGGGAATACGGAGCATCGTATGATGAGGTTTTTTACAAATCCCACATAAAATTTCAGAAAAGCATTTCTTATACATATCATGCCTACAGCATTTTGTGCAAAGGCGCTGTTTTTTAATAAACTGGCCTCTATTTATCGGACTCATTCCCTTAAACTTATAGCAGTGAATTATGGTATGTCCTGCCATTTTACATAACGGACAATTTTCTTTTATTTTACCATATCGCACTACTTTTTTCAACGGTTTCCACTCTTTATCCTGCGACGTGTAAAGAGAAGTGTACCGTTGTTCTAAAAATTCCATCATATCTGGCAATGCTTGGATCTCTTTTGTCCTTTTTATATGACTTTCATATAATTGTAAGGTATCTTTGTTGACTTTTTTCAACACAATGTGCGCGAAAATCACATCAACTTCTTCTGTTAAGTGTGACTTTAATTTAATTAAATGTATTGACTCGTTTATAGAATCAGAAAACCATTTAAATGTTTCGCTGAAATATGAGACTTAGCTGATGAATTCTGCTTCTGCTGTTGTTGTTACTGCTGCCTCTGAAGTCGCTGCTGCTGATATCGCTGTCGCTGCTGCTGGTGTTGCCTCTGCTTAAGTCGCTGTCGCTGATCTTCCTGTCGCTGCAGTTATTGTTGCTGGCACAGGGGGCACACACAAACCCATTTATATATTTCTTTTTCACAGTCACAGTTATTACCCACTTTTTTTTTCAATTCTAGCCATTAAGCACTTTCGATGTTTCGGATTATTATTTTTTCTCTTTCGATGTTCCGGCCTCAAAAACGCCACCGTCGCGAAAAATTTTTATTTTTCAATTACAATAGATATACATATTTCGTTACCTATTAAAATACAGCCTGTCCAGCTCGTATTTTCCAAATTATTAATTGAAACTTCCGTTTCATTTATTTTTTTTTGTTTTATTCTCCGATCACAATAGATATACCCAGTTATCTATTAAAAATACAGCCTGTTTAGCTCGTATTTTGCCAAATTATTAATTTCATTAATTTATTTTATACTTTGTTCCTTCCTGTAGGAGGGAAATCAAAGTTTTTTATTTTGCTACCTTTAGCTGTCAGTGAACTAGACACTTGTTCAGTCTCAAGGAAGCTGGTTTAACTCCGTGCTCTTACCACAGGGGGGAAACAACGGAGAGTTTCGAAGGACCAAAATGTTAGGACCTTAAAAGAAAAGTCTAGACATTTGCGAGTTGAGTTGTAAATTCAAACTAAATTTTATTCTTAAAATCAGAGCCTTATATGTGATTTGACAATGAGGTAGGAGGTACAATTTGGTAGTCTATAATTATCGTTAGACCTACGCAGAGGATACACTTTACTGAGGGTGTCTTTTTGAGTACATGCTTACATTAGTTTTATTTTAGGACCGCATTTGTTAAGTGTTTTCTCCTTTTGTGTTTTGTTGTCGTATTAATGGGTTACAGATCTCTGTTTACACCAGTGCACTCATAACTTGTCTAATTTATGTTATTTCTTTAGAGATCGGTGTTGTTACATGAGTTTATGTGTACCATAATCTATTTATATTTTAAGCAGGCCCACTCCAGGGCGAGCATACGCACTTCAGACAATTCGAGAAGCAATCCGTTTCGGTCTCAAGGAAGTCCTCATCCTAGGAGTGCCCACTCGTTCGAGACCACAGTGAATCAAACGAGGAGCACGTGTGATTTCTGCTCCAAAGAGTATCATCCAATCCGGTTATGCCCTTACTTCCTTCAATGCCCGCTGGCGCTCGCTTCGACTACATTAAGCCAAAGCAGCTTTGTTTGAACTGCTTTGCAAGGGGCCACCAGATACGAGCATGCCCAAGCGCCCACAATTGCATAATTTGTGGTGACCGGCACCATACGCTTCTACACCGTAGCGATTTCCACAACGGCACAAAATTCCTCAGCGTGGCCCGAGTACCAAGCGTACAAAATCCAAGTTCGTCCGAAGCCCAGCCAAACGTTCAGTCGTATTTCGGCTCCGGCACGAGTGCTGTCCTCCTAGGCACGGCCATCGTTAATATTTGCCACCTGGGAAAACCTTTCCACGCCCGCGCTCTGATCGACTCTGGCTCAGAGGCGCCGTTCATTACAGAACGTCTTGTGGACATGATCAAATTGCCATTCCAACGTATTCAGGCACAGGTCTCCGGCCTAAATAATGCCGTATCCGCTCAGTCAAAGAAGCTCTGCAGTTTTTCCATCCGTTCTCCGACTAAGCCAGGCTTACAACTAAATGCCACAGCCTACGTTATTCCGGAATTGGCCGCGAATATTCCATCGCATCCGATCTCGCAAGGGTTCTTGAGAGACCTGCCGAACCTCTCATGGGCGGATCCGACCTTCTATGAGAGTTCACAAATAGATGTCCTGATTGGAGCGGATATCCTTCCGTCCATTCTGTTAAGTGGCTCACTGACCAACATCTGTGGCTCTCTCCTCGGGCAGGAGACCATTTTCGGCTGGGTACTCACAGGTCCAGTGCCTCAGGTGATGAATCAAATCTCATCGTTCTCGAGTCAAATTTCCAGACGACCTATCACACTGGTAGAAGACTCGGGGTCTTTTTACGACAGCAATTTCCTTCCAGCTCCCTCCGCAGAAGTTCTCGAACGGTCTCCTGACCGACGGAAATATTTCCAAAATATGCACTGTATGAAAGCTCTACGCTCCGGTCCGATTTCAAGCCTGAACTCGAAGGTGAATCCGTCCTTAGATCAACATAGCCTCACCGGTCTATGTAACCGGGCGGCAATTTCCAATGTCTTAAATGTGCCTCTCACCCGTTCCAAGACCGTTACTAATGTGTTTTCGACGCCTTTATTTCAACTTAGTTCTCCGCACCCAGATATGGCCCCACGTCCCCGCGCCAACCGCACCAGGGAGAACCGACGTGCTCGGGAAATTGGCTCCGACCGTTGCCGAATCTGCCAAGGAGTCCATCCGCTACGGACCTACCACCAATTTCTTCTCCTGAGCCCCGAAGAGAGACTCCGTGCTGTCCTTATCAACCAGTATTGCGGGAACTGCCTGGCTCACCAACACTCCGGCAAGAACAACCACACGCTACTCCACGTACTCACGTCTCGTCGTCCAGCCCGCTCAGCCTCGGGAGCTTCGTCACCATCTAAATCGAACCATGCCAAACGCCGCCCTCGTCGTCCAGCCCGCTCAGCCGCGACTGTACCGTCGCCATCTACATCGGCTCACGACGAACGACACACTCGTCTCCCCGCGAGCCGCCCCGTCGTAGGACCCACGGCGCCATCCACAAATTCCTCAAGAGCAACCCCCGTTTTGCGCATCCTCACGCCTATCCGACCGTGGAGTGACACTGAGTCGACGTCCTTGTCAAGTCCAGAGCGCTTTTTTTTGGGACGAATCGGGTCCGGGGCGTACGCCCAGCCATAGGCCACCCCATTATACTTTGCAATCCTGCAAGGGGGGGAGGACTGGACGACGAGACGTGGGGCAATGTTTGTAGTGGGGCGGATCGAAGCTCAACTCTCCCACAACGCAATTGATGTAGCCGTCATAAGAAATGAAAACCGTTCTGTTTCGTGGTATATATATAATTATGTGTGTGTATTTGGTTGGGCGGTCGCTCGGTAGATCGGCCGTCTGAAGCGGGGGTGAAATCGTAACTGCTTAACTCTATGCATTATGATGCTTTTTCTGCCGTGAGCGCCGTGTGGATCGTGGATTGTGGATCCGAGCGCCCCTCCGAGCGCGCGAGAGCGAGTTGTGACCGGGGCGCACGGAGTTGGCACAGTGCGCGGAAATTGTTTACTGCTGGCCTGAACACAAACAAACAAACAACGTGGATACACACACACATACAAACACACACAGGGGGGACCCCTGGGTGCGTTTTCGAATGAATGTGCGAGTATGGGTTAAGCTTTCCTACATTTCTCCCTGCAACTGCTGCTTGCTGCTGGCTGCTCATCATGGCAAATGGTAAAGTCATTTCTCATGTTGCCAAGATTTATGGCTTCCACCTTCTCGAGTCGCATGTGGAAGCCGCCGCCGCCGCCGTCTCACAAACGCCTCAGAATGCGGCTGCTGCCAGGAGCTGCAGCAGCAGCAGCAGCAGCGGCAGTGGCAGCAGCAGAAGAACGACTGCCATTCGCACTGAAATCGAATTCTGCTCCGTTGCGCACATCCCGCTATGATTGATCACTAAATTGCACAAGCTTAAGCCCGACGCGAACCCCCATCATGGAGGGGCGGGGAGCCTGGAGCATTCGCAGGGAGTAGGGAGTAGGGAGTAGGGAGTAGGGAGTAGGGAGTAGGGAGTAGGGAGTAGGGAGTAGGGAGTAGGGAGTAAGGAGCGGGGGTGCGGGGCAGGGCAGGGCGGCTCACATTTTTGTTGCATGCTTACAATCAGATCTGACAGATCAGTTTTCTCTTCTCGGCGGAGGATTTCTTGTTTCTGTTTTGTGAGCTCTTCTTCCATTTTCGGCAGTTTTGTTTTGTTCGCCGATTCGACGGCTCTCCTTCGGTCTGCTCTGCTCTGCACTGTTCTGTTTTGTTCTGTTCTGGCATACGTTTAATCCGACTCCTGCCTGGATGCTGAATGGTGGATGCGAGAGATCTGGTACCCGGCACCAGGCACCAGGCATCCGGCACCACTACCTCACCAACTCCGAAGGCGTTCCATGGGGCGTTTTATTGTTATATCGACACCAGTAGTTTCGGTGCACAGTTCCCGTCATTTGCATTAAGGCTGCCGCCATTTCCCCAGTGGTTCGAGCCGGGTTTGAGTGGACCAGTGGATCGGACCACCAAAAAGGCCATTAAAATCGCTCATTGAAAATATTTTAAGTGTTTTTATACCCGATACTCAAAATGAGTATTGGGGTATATTAGATTTGTGGTAAAAGTGGATGTGTGTAACGTCCACAAGGAATCGTTTCCGACCCCATAAAGTATATATATTCTTGATCAGCATCAATAGCCGAGTCGATTGAGCCATGTCTGTCTGTCCGTCTGTCCGTCTGTCCGTCCGTCCGTCTGTCCGTCCCCTTCAGCGCCTAGTGCTCAAAGACTATAAGAGCTAGAGCAACGATGTTTTGGATCCAGAATTCTGTGATATGTCACTGCTACAAAAATATTTCAAAACTTCGCCCCGCCCACTTCCGCCCCCACAAAGGACGAAAATCTCAACCAGATCGTATAATTATTATAGCCAGAATCAAGAAAACAATTTCATTCTTTCTCGCGCTGTCTCTCTCTAACACACAGGTTTCATGGTCGGCTTTGCCAATTTCAAAATATGAGTTCAAGGATCTCAGAACCTATAAGAGCCAGAGCAACCAAATTTGGTATCCACACTCCTGTGATATCGGACCTTGACCGTTTCATGTCCAAATTTCGCCACACCCCCTTCCGCCCCCGCAAAGGACATAAATCTGGGGCATCCACAAATCTCAGAGACTATTAAGGCTAGAGTAACCAAATTTGGTATCCGCACTTCTGTTAGATCTCACTATAAAACGTGTATCTCAGAATTTCGCCCCACCCCCTTCCGCCCCCACAAAAGACGAAAATCTGTTGCATCCACAATATTGCAGATTCGAGAAAACTAAAAACGCAGAATCATAGATAATGACCATATCTATCAGACTGCTGAATCTGGATCAGATCGTATCATTTTTATACCCAAAAGGAACAAATCAATTTGCACTGGCTACGCAGCGCCCGACGTCACGCTCAGACTGATTTTCTGTCTCTCTCGCACGCACTCTTTGTCGTGTCGTTGAATATTAGCGGCGTCTGCCGCAGGAGAGCCATACTGACTAAGTATCGGGTATAACTGTAGAGTTGCGGTGTCCGCAGCAACTCACAACGTTCCCCCTCGTTTTATATGTCATTTTATGGCTGGATATGGGATTGAAATGCGGGGATGGCATTGACGATGGGATCTCTTTTATACAGCTGATGCTCGGTAGAATTTGTTTATCGTTAATGGCCCCCATTTACGATGTAATTCTGTGATGAATGCCTAAGCATCCACTTCCATTCCATTCCATTCCCGGGCAGATCGGTTTCCTGCGCCGCCGCCTTATCTGTGCCAGAGCTTCCGTTGGGCGCCCAGATCGAGAGGAGCGATTGATCCTCAAAAATGCAAATGCATTAATAATAGTTATAATATCGAATGTGTTAAGCCCCCTCTAAATAGGGGCAAGCATTTTCACACCTCACCCAGCCGCAGAATAGATAGTTGATGTGGCCGTGGGTGTGGCTGCTTCATGGGGCTGTGGATGCTGCTTATGGACTCGATTTCATTTATGGCAAACCCAACAAACTTCCACCACAAAATGGTTAGAAAGCTCCAGTCCACTCCACTTCAGTCCACTTTGTAGCCCAGTGTGTGTGTGTGAAATTAACTTATTGCCTTTTATTGGCAGTATAAACAACTTGGCAGACATTTTCCAGCCCGGCCATTTGTTATGGAGCTACTTGTCCAACCGGAAATGTGACTCGCTCTGCGTCTGCGTCTGAGTTTGGATCTATGGCTGGTTCATACGGACCCTCGCCCTTCCTGGCCCACTGTTAACGCAGAAGAACGAACAGATCGAAGCGCCAGAAAACGCCCTGCAAGGATTTTCATACCAGCTTTGGCTCTGGCTCTGGCTCCAGCTCACTGCCGAATCAATTGAACCATGGAGCTCAGCGCTTATTTGCTTATTTGCATGGGAGGCTAGCGAAACTGGCCATGGCATAGAATCTTTCGTGTTCGCCGTGGCCGATGTGGCCGATGTGGCCGCTCCTGCCGTGGCTGACCTAACAACATGTTGCCGATGTACTCGCACTCGTATCCGCAGGAGAAGCACAAGGAGGGTCATTCAGTGTATGGCGATGATATCTCTCTTAGTGCTGAGAGCCGAGAGCTGCAGCAGCTCCACCAACAGCTCCAACAGCGCAAGATGTTGCAGCAGTGCCTATTTGCTGTTGCTGTTGCAGTTGCGCGCATTTTAATTGAATTAACATTTTTACTAGTGTAATGATTTCAATTAGTTTGCACCTCGCCATGTATTGTCAGGCTGCTTGGATGCACAGCACTCAGCCACTAGCAGCCATGTGGCAGTTGCAGTGGCAGTGGCAGAGTCCCGACATTGTACCGGCATTCGGTACACTCGAGTATACGAGTATACGATCGTATTGGTACGAGTATGTCTGCCGTCTCGATCTCGATCTCTGTTGCACTGAGCTGGTGGCTGGTTCGGCGGTGCCCTGCCTCCTGCTCGATTTGGCTGCCGGCTTCGGGTCTGGTCTCCACATTTGCATTAATTGCTTGTTGCTGTTGCAACTCCTGCATTGCTGTTGCAACTTCTTCTCTGGCTGCACGTGTTTGTTTTCTGGCATTGTACTCGTGTTTGGCTTACTAATGGCTTAATAGTTTTATTGCCGCATCGATTTGCATTCGAGTTTGGTCAGATCTTGAATACCTTGTGGCTGCGGTCCCTGCCCTTGTCTGCATTCCTGACCCGAGACCCAGAGACTCGAGTCTCGAGTCATCGAGGACCCTCGCACACCCTTCCGTCGCCCGCGTTTGTCAACTTGTCGTTTTGTTTCATTTCGCCGGCTTATCTTCAGAGTCGCATTCATTTTCGATTTTATTTCTGCCTTCTGACATCGCGGCCCCGGCCCTGGCCCTGGCCCTGGACCATCCTCAGTGCCCGCGTCGGCGTGGCCAGGCCCAGGCATTGATAGCAACAACAACAACATCTGCCGTGGTTGGTCCTGGCGGGCATGCATTAACTTTAAGTGTAGGTTACTGATAAGCGTGCCTCGGCATTGGTGATGCATCGCCATCGCTGGGTGCCGTGCACTCTCTGCCACTGCCACTGCACGCCACTGTCCCCTCTCCTCTGCCATGGTCCCTTTTTTGTGCCACTTTTTGGGGGCCCTACATCCTGCGCGCCTGTCGCCGGCGAAACAAGTTTGTGCGTTGAGTCTTTTGTTTTATGCGCTGATTCTTCTTTTCGGAATGTGATTTTGCGGCCAAATCACTGCATATGCATAAATAAATTCGATAAGGCCGGTCGCTGTCGCTGGGCCCCGCAACACCCCCCCTCCACCCTCGCCACTGTTGCCACTATTGCCACTCTCTTTTGCATATTTGTCGATTTGTCGTTGTCCCTCATTTCGTCGCAGCTTCCATTCCATTCCACTCGACTCGACTCCACTCCACTCCACTCGAGTTCACTCCACTCCATGACATACGATGTGTTGGGCTGCAATTCCCTGAGATGGGGAATACATTAAACTGGTCCCCGGCTACGGCTACGGCCCCGAAGGTCCGCTAAAAAGATATTCTGGTTTCGGGGGCCGTCCTACCCTACTCCCTTTCCCCTTCTGCCAGAGAATGAGACTCGCACAAATCTCGCTAAAAATTAATTATACCCGATACTCAAAATGAGTATTGGGGTATATTAGATTTGTGGTAAAAGTTCCAGAAGGAATCGTTTCCGACCCCATAAAGTATATATATTCTTGATCAGCATCATAAGCCGAGTCGATTGAGCCATGTCTGTCTGTCCGTCTGTCCGTCCGTCCGTCTGTCCGTCTGTCCGTCTGTCCGTCCGTCCGTCTGTCCGTCTGTCCGTCCGTCCGTCTGTCCGTCTCCTTCAGCGCCTAGTGCTCAAAGACTATAAGAGCTAGAGCAACGATGTTTTGGATCCAGGCTTCTGTGATATGTTACTGCTACAAAAATATTTCAAAACTTCGCCCCGCCCACTTCCGCTCCCACAAAGGACGAAAATCTGTGGCATCCACATTTTTAAAGATACGATAAAACCAAAAACGCAGAATCGTAGAGGATGACTATATGTTCTAGAGTGTAAAATCTCAACCAGATCGTATAATTATTAAAGCCAGAATCAAGAAAACAATTTCATTCTTTCTCGCTCTGTCTCTCTCTAACACACAGGTTTCATGGTCGGCTTTGCCAATTGCAAAATATGAGTTCAAGGATCTCAGAACCTATAAGATCCAGAGCAACCAAATTTTGTATTCACACTCCTGTGATATCGGACCTTGACCGTTTCGTGTCCAAATTTCGCCACACCCCCTTCCGCCCCCACAAAGGACGAAAATCTGTTGCATCCACAATATTGCACATTCGAGAAAACTAAAAACGCAGAATCATAGATAATGACTATATCTATCAGACTGCTAAATCTGGATCAGATCGGATCATTTTTATACCCAAAAGGAACAAATCAATTTGCACTGGCTACGCAGCGCCCGACGTCACGCTCAGACTGATTTTCTGTCTCTCTCGCACGCACTCTTTGTCGTGTCGTTTAATATTAGCGGCGTCTGCCGGAGGAGAGCCATACTGACTAAGTATGGGGTATAACTGTAGAGTTGCGGTGTCCGCAGCAACTCACAACGTTCCCCCTCGTTGTCTGTTATTATCGTGGATTATTCATAATTTATTCTAAGCTCAAGCTCGAGCTGAAGCTGTGGCTGAAGCTCATGACCGAACTTAATGCCGAAGTCGGAGCTGGAGTTATGCATTCGTTATAAATTAAGTCCAACTCGTAATTATGGTCATTTGGCAAGTGTTTACTTAGCGCTTAGATCGGGCGTGCCCTCCATTTGTCTTCATAACAAAGCCAGCCATGCCAAGCCATGCCCATGCCCAGACTCCCTCATTTGCATAAGAGAGCGTCTTCCCATCCAACCATCCGACAGCAGCCTCCGATCCGAAAATGTCAGAAACACATGTAATGCGCCTAATTACGAGTCTGCCTGCACTCGAACAGCCGAATGTGGCTCCGGATCGGTACAGATTGAGAAGAGAACCGCCTGTCCAGGGTGGGATTCGTCCGCCCAGTTATCCAGCTTCCGATCGTTACTCGCATCCCTTGAAAATGCCCCGCGTGTTGGGCGCCTGCTGATTGAGTCCGCTCCTGAAGGGTCCGTGCTCAAGCAACGATCAATAAAAAGCTGCCAGGCTGAAGCTGAGCCTGAGTCATCCTCTGTCCTCCGTCGCACTCTCTCTCTCTCTCTCTTGTGGTTGGGGCTGCTGCAGCAGGGCCACAAAATAAGAGCAAAGCCATCCAGAAATGCACAAATTTTTATGGTAACAACTTCAAGGAATTTGTCAAGCCAGAAGATGGAGATGGAGATGCTGCTGGAGCCAGCCGGGACTCGCATTGTCTTCATCTCGTTTTGTTTTGCTTCTGTTCGGTTTCGTTTCGTTCTTGGGGTCCATTTAATGCCCAACAATTTGTTTTGGGCAATTGTCACACGAGTTGGCACAATGTGCCTCAGACCTGCCAGGCCTGTCCCCATCCCAGTCCCCATCCCTTCACTCTCCTGCGACAGTGGCAGTCAAGAGGTTTCCCTTCGGTTTTCAGTGCGGAACTTAATTAACTCGCTGCTGTCTCATTTGGCCTGTCACATTTCGAGCTGCCTTTCTCCGAGAAACCGCAATGGGATGATCATTTGAATGCATTTTGTCATCGCTGCAACAGTTTCAACTACTCGAATTACCGCCGCTGACGTGTGTTTTGGGATGAGAGTGAGAGTCCGGGCCGTGGGTGGCGGGGAGGCCGAATGAAAGCCAAAGAAAAGCCGGCAGAATCCGCTCAAGCGCAAAAGCAGCCCACTGAGCTTTCTTGTCTCCTTTCAAATGCGGCGGCTGCATCGCATTTCCATGCGGGCCAGGCCAATACACCCTTCGTCAACGAGGCGGATCCTCCGCGTAGGGCCAATACTTTGCACTCACTTTGGCCAAATTGTAAATTATTTGCAATTTCTCAATTAGCAAATTGCTTAAATTAGCCCTCATCGAGGGAACAGACGACGGTATTTGGCATTGGCATTGGCAGAGGCACCCACCCAGGTGATGGCCATGGCATTGGTCGCAACATTTTGATGGCGCATGCGGCATTTATGCTGATTATGTTGCATATAAATTCTTTCCTCCTGCCGGTGCTGCCGCAATGGAGAATGTTTACATGCGAACGCGACTCCGAGTCCGTCTTTCGAGTCCGGCCCTTGCTCTGCGGTACTCTGATCTGGCTGCGGTTCATAAATTTTGCCAAAGCTCTGACTTGAACTCGTTCAACGCTGCAACGCTGCACTACACAGGCAAAAAGGCGACCAACAAGGGTAAAGGAAATCTCAAGAGGGCATTCAACGAGGCGGCAAACACCGGGAGACGCTTCCTTCGCAAACTCTGGATACCCTTGGGGCAACGGCAGTGGGAGCCCTACTGCAGGACTGTGCGAGCCCCTTGCCATAGTCGTCGCTGGTCGATCGGTTAGGGTACGGCGAGTAAACATAAAGTTCCATACAAATTGTTGCCTCGTCTCTTGGCCACTTGGTGGAGCAAAGTCGAGGCCTTCGTCTTTGTGTCCGTCTTCAGCAAACACATTTTAGCCTTTTGAGCGCGCCTTGACGACAGATTTAGACGTTAAGAAGCCGCGTTAAGTGTCCCCTGGGAAACGCGGCTAAGCATGCTCCGTGTTGACAAAACGACTCCATGTCTGGATGTTGTGACTCATGTTGTTGCCTCTTGCTCCCCAGTTGCTGTTGCTGTAGCCGTTGCTGTTGCTCTTGCTGTTGCTGTTGCTATTGCAGTTGTTGCTACTGCCATGTTGTTCAAGTGCTGTCGTTGCTGTGGCAATTTGTATGGCCATAGATGCAATCGCGGTACCAAATTTTAGCACCATTACCTGACCACAGTTTTCAGCTTTTAGTTCTCCGTTTCTTAGGTTTTTAGCAGCTCTCGAGTCGCGCTTGTTTGTCTCAATTTGCTGCATATTTTCGCGCCTAATTTGCGGCGGATCGGGATCGTGCGGCCCCACCCTGAAGCCCCGTTCTAGTCTTTGTGTGTGTGCACAGCTGCTCGGTGGGGCAAACGTCGTGAAGTGGCAGGCCACAACCGCAAAACGCTTGAGCTTTGAATTGAGAGGAAAGATGATTGATTGATTGATTGCAGCCAAAACGTCCCTCGACTGCAGTTTCCCCTGCCTCGGCCGCCTGTGGTCAGCGAAATTTGATCCCCATCTGAACATCAGCGCATCAGCAGCGGGGCCTTAGCCGGTAGCAACAGCGATGGTAGCGATGGCACAAGTGAAAAAACAGCAACAAAATGTAATAATTGATAGCGACAGTGTGGACAGTGGCTTTAGCTGGGGCTGTGGCTGATGGTCCAGGTCCGACTAGGAGCAGCCCCCTTCTGTTGGATTAAGCACAAATTGTGTTTATGTTCCACACATAGAAATTGTGACAAGTTAATATACGAGACGCAACAAATCCGATTATAGGCATGACTTGATTTCATTTGCATCTGGCCACCTGTCCGCAAATTGTTGCAGCCGCAGAGCACCTCCCATCGCCCGTCTTCCGACCCCTGTTTCTGTGTCTGTGTCTGTGTCTGCGCCAGGCCTTGGCTTGTCCTGTCCAGTACCGTACCGTCCCGCCGGCTCCTAATTGCATCCCCTGAACATAAAAATTAATTATAAATTCCATATTTGGCGGCGGAGAATGTCGCGAGTGTTGCTTATTTGATTGTTATGGTCAACCAGTTCTGCCACTCACTGCAGCTGGGGCACTGTTGTTCCAGCCAGGAGCCAGGCTGCCCCCAAACACCCAGACAAAAGACTGAGACGGAGACGGAGACTGGGACTGGGACTGAGACTACGACTAAGGCTGAAAAGCACAGCTTTTCAATTTAATTTAAATGGGTTTATAATTTATTTGATGCCTGCTCCGATCACACAGGGACCACACAGCACCACTATATCGCGTAGAGTATAACAAATTATCTCGTGGCCAATTTAAAATGTTTAATTCAACATAAAAATCAACCAGCAGAGTGGGAAGATTCCACTAAAGAGCCACACAACACATTATGTGGAGAAACAGAAAAAGAAACTAAATCCAAATGAGACACGAAACGCGATAAATTTGTACAATAAGAAACAAAACTGATTTCCGTCTAACGCGATTGACACCTAAAAACAAACACACACAATGGAGGGAGGGGAAACCAAAAAACCCTATACGACCTATAGTTTATACCCTATACATACTTCTGCGCCTATTTCTAGCATCTTTGTTTCGCTTGATTCCCAATTCCCTTTCCCATTCCAATTCCTGTGAAGTCAACCAAGTCAAACAAAGCCAATCACAAAGAACAACAGAAACAAACAACCGAAATAAACTGAAATACAAGATACATAAATAATGTTATTAACATAGACACACCACCATCGCCATACCTACTGGCAGTGTGACTCTGGCGCTGACTCGGGCTTGGGCTCCGACTCCGACTCTGACTGGGAGTCAGGCCGGGGGCCGTGCCAGGTCAGGTTGATTAGCTCATCACTTGGACCACTGATCAGCTGACACTGATTGGTCGCTGTGGTCCACAACTTGACAACGAGTAGTCGACGAAAAGAGAGAGAGGCAGTGAGAACTTTACTTTTAATGCTATCGACTGCTTTGATACCTGTCATTTTTATTAATCATTTATTCAGGGGGACTGGTTTTTACTTTCGCAAAAACTTTTCGATTTACAAATTGGCGCTCCCGTTTTTGCAAAGCTCGAAATTTTTCAGGAAACATTGATACAACAAAACGAATCTTAATTGCAGAAGGAAAACAAATTGATGACTTACATACATACAGTATGTCTATTAATTGTTTGCAAAATGAAAAAAGTCACGCAAGTTCAACTTAAACATAATTATTTATTAGAAAAGGCACTTGTTTTCATGTTCAGTCCTATACAATGGTTTTTTTTAGTGTATTCTTAACAAAATAGGTAACAAAAGAAAATGAAAAAGAAACAAAAACATAAGCAATTCATAAAAACAAAACAAAACGAGGGGGAACGTTGTGAGTTGCTGCGGACACCGCAACTCTACGGTTATACCCGATACTAAGTCAGTATGGCTCTCCTCCGGCAGACGCCGCTAATATTAAACGACACGACAAAGAGTGCGTGCGAGAGAGACAGAAACCGCAACGGCGTATGACCGAAATCGAGCAAGAATATGAAACAGTTTGGGTTGGATTACGGTACCAGCCATTAAAACGTCGTTCAGGGAATATCCAGATGAGGTTGAAGCGGATCCATCAAAAACGACGCGAGGCTTGGTCGTAGAACTATCTTCCTTCATGACGCAATGGTGAGGCAAAAAATATCGGTAGTTGCTGATTGACTGGGTAGGAACCTGAGACATATGGCCTAAATCAAGGTACTGCTTTATAAATGCTGCATACTGAGATTTAACATCAGGGCGACGATCTAACTTTCTCTCAAGGGTCAGGAATCTACGAGCGCTTGATTGTAAGATTCTCCAAGGAGATCCAAATTATATTTTGCTGGCAGCCGAACACAATAATCGCCTTTATGTAGTCGACGGAAATGCTGCACAAAGTGTGCTTCACAATCTAGCTCTTCTTTGGTAGACTTTATTATTGGTTCGATGCAATTTTCTACCTCCCAAAACCTCCGAAGAAGCACCTCAGCAGCTACGGCCCGAGCGCGAGAGACCATCAACGAGGAACCTTTTAAACGCGAACAACTTCCAGACACGACCCATCCCAAGCGAGTTTTCTGAATTGAAGGCAATCCTGGCAGTAGCTTGACCTGACCAACACACAGGAGCTCGAAAAACAGACTTTCGCCAATTAGCAGATCGACGCGCTGCGGCTTATAAAACTCCGGATCAGCTAGTGGTATGTTAGATGGAATGTTCCAGTTTTGAGTGTCAATTCCAAAGCTTGGCTGTCGATCGGTTATGCTAGAGGCTACAATGGCAGTGATGAGAGTTGAGTAATCCGATGAGCGAGAGTGCAGGCTAACGTTGACCGAAAATCCATCCGTGACGAAGCTAGAGTCGCCTATTCCCGAGACTGCAGTCGATGATTTCATTTTTCGAAGCTGAAGCTGATTCGCGAAACGAGAAGTTATTAGATGCAACTGGGAGCCGGAATCCAGCAACGCTCGGCAGGGAACTAAAACTCCGGCACGATTTTTGACTAAGACCGTGGCCGTGGCAAGTAAAACAACACCATTCCTGAGATCTTGGGCAATAAGGGCAGACGAGGTAGCCGCTGAAGTAGAGGGCTCAGTGGTATGCTCAGACGGCGTAGACTTAGACAGTGCAGACTGAGATGGAGTATACGGCGCTGATTTCCCTTGCACTGCGGTATCTTCAGGGCTACCAAAATGAAGGAGGGTATGGTGTCTACCCCCGCAGGTACGACAGTTGCTCGAGGTGCACTGAAGTAATCGATGCCCTGTTCTGAGACAATTTATATACAACGAAAGCCGCTTGGCTTCTTTATGGCGATTTGTGGGGGACAGCGCTTTAAACTTCTGGCAGTGCTGGACCTCGTGAGCACCAACGTTGCACAGCGCGCAGCGTGCTACGGTTTGGTTCGTTGTAACCAATGTGGACCTAGAATTATTATGCTTTCTACTTCTGCCCACCTGATTGCTCAACGCATAGATTGCCATAGAAAAGTCCATCGTCTCCAATGATCTGCATCGCTGCTCCAAGAACGAGGCCATAGATTCCCACGACGGAATTAAGTTTGCGAATGCGGGGTCGTTGAATCGTTCCTCCCACTTCTCTTGGCTCGCTGGATCCAGTTTTCGGAGAATTTCCTGCACGACGATGCGTCCTGCGATCTGTTCAGTGGTGCCCAAACCCTGGAGCGCGCGCATATGTGAATTGAATTTGTCTGAAAGCTCCCGAAGCATGACCACTGACCCAGGTTCCACAGCCTGGAGCGCCAAGATCTCATTGATGTGTGCCTGAAAGACCAATCGCCGATTATTGAATCTGTTTTCCAACAAATCTAATGCCACAGCATAATTGCCATCTGAGATTTCCAGCGACCGAACAGTCTCCAATGCCGAATCCCGCAGACAGGAACGCAAATGCTGGAGCTTTTCTATGTTTGTTAAGTCCGGATGGCTGTCGATGATGGTAGCAAACATTGAATAAAAGTCCGTCCATTTCGCATACCCGCCGCTAAACGTCGGCAATTGTATAGGAGGCAGGGATGGTACTTGTCTACGGTGAGGTAGAAATTGCGAGCCGGCAAACTCAACCGTAGTATTTCCTCCAGCCCAGGTAGAATGAAACGGCATGCGGCCGCTACTCTTAGCCATTTCCCTCATAATCGCCGCCTTCAGCGAGCTTGCAAGTGACTCAAAAATGTCACACAAACCACTGTGAATTTCGCTTCGATCCAATTCCTCAAGCTCGCCGTGAAACATCTCAAATTTGCTGATCAACTTCTCGACTTCCTCTTGCTTTACCACGAGCATGTAGTAGTCACAGTCTGACGACTCATTCTGCCAAGCGGTAGCTAACCTTTTCATTTTCTCGCATAATTCCGTTGACTTAAGCTTCAAACGAGGGGGAACGTTGTGAGTTGCTGCGTACACCGCAACTCTACAGTTATACCCGATACTAAGTCAGTATGGCTCTCCTGCGGCAGACGCCGCTAATATTGAACCACACGACAAAGAGTGCGTGCGAGAGAGACAGAAAATCAGTCTGAGCGTGACGTCGGGCGCTGCGTGGCCACTGCAAATTGATTTCTTGCTTTTGGCTACAAAAATGATCCGATCTGATCCAGATTCAGCAATCTGATAGATATAGTCATTATCTATGATTCTGCGTTTTTAGTTTTCTCGAATGTGCAATATTGTGGATGCAACAGATTTTCGTCCTTTGTGGGGGCGGAAGGGGGTGGGGCGAAATTCTGAGATATACGTTTTATAGTGAGATCTAACAGAAGTGCGGATACCAAATTTGGTTACTCTAGCCTTAATAGTCTCTGAGATTTGTGGATGCCCCAGATTTTCGTCCGTTGCGGGGGCGGAAGGGGGTGTGGCGAAATTTGGACACGAAACGGTCAAGGTCCGATATCACAGGAGTGTGGATACCAAATTTGGTTGCTCTGGATCTTATAGGTTCTGAGATCCTTGAACTCATATTTTGCAATTGGCAAAGCCGACCATGAAACCTGTGTGTTAGAGAGAGACAGAGCGAGAAAGAATGAAATTGTTTTCTTGATTCTGGCTATAATAATTATACGATCTGGTTGAGATTTTACACTCTAGAACATATAGTCATCCTCTACGATTCTGCGTTTTCGGTTTTATCGTATCTTTAAAAATGTGGATGCCACAGATTTTCGTCCTTTGTGGGGGCGGAAGTGGGCGGGGCAAAGTTTTGAAATACTTTTGTAGCAGTGACATATCACAGATGTCTGGATCCAAAACATCGTTGCTCTAGCTCTTATAGTCTTTGAGAACTAGGCGCTGAAGGGGACCGACGGACGGATGGACGGACAGACGGACAGACAGACAGGGCTCAATCGACTCGGCTATTGATGCTGATCAAGAATATATATACTTTATGGGGTCGGAAACAATTCCTTCTGGACGTTACACACATCAGCTTTTACCACAAATCTAATATACCCCAATACTCATTTTGAGTATCGGGTATAAAAAGACACCCTGTTTTGCTCACTGGTCATTGGAATTTCGTTAGCAGCATTAATTTCCATGGTAGCGGCAGCGTTAGCAGAAAGACCAACGTCTCTAGCGGGAAGATGATCGCAAAGAGTAACACGAGCAATAGACGACAAGAACCGAGCCCAGCAAGCGAACAGCTATGTACGAACTGTATATACAAAGGCGACCGGTGTAAGAAACGTTTCTTGCGGGAAGATGACCGAAAAGAAAAGCGCAAGCCAACAGCTCCGTGCACTACCGAATATGCAGGGGAGGCCGGTGTATATATGTATGGATAACTTATGTGGTCGATGACACTGGTTGAGATGGCAATTAGTTAAGATCTTTGAATGCTATATTAGTTTGTGATTGCACTGATGGATTATTTATTGCACAATCACGTCGGGGTCACCAAATGTTAAGCTATTAAGCGTTTTTAACAACTGTTGCAATTTGAAGTTAATGAAAGTCGAGAGGCTGTTTATAATTCACAATTTATTTGCATATGTAAACCAACTTATCGCGTGTGTACATATGGGGATGATTGGGGCGAACGATTGATGCGAGGATGTTAGTCTAATAGCTGCGACGATTAGCTCAAGACTGCCCATGCAAGGGCTGACGGGCCAAATTGCCGGGCCCTATGCAGCAAGCTTAGACGCGAGCGAGAGCGTATGATAGCCCGAGAGCGTTAGAGCTGCTCGGGGACGCTGTTAAGCCGAGTCCGAGAGATTGCGACATAAGGAGACGAAAGAATTCCGCTGCATGCGCATATGCGGTAGCAAATGATCTTTGCAATGGGGGCATTGGAAACGACAACACCAAAATGCATTTCCTTTGGGCCGCACCACTGGCAATATGTTTAAAATATTTAAGCTGCTAGACCCGACAAGCACTAAGCTGTGCGTTTGCGAAAACGGGAGCACCTAAAGACAAAAATAAAACGTTTTGGCTGACAATGCACAACACAAATGTAAGTGAAAACCCAAGCCTGCCTGATTGTTTCGCTAATTCCGATATTTTGTAGATACAAATGAAACGAGCATGCCCCACAAGCCATTAGTAGTACTGGGTATGCGAGCCGAAATAAATATAAATTCGTATAGGCCTTATAGAGTGGGATGACTGTCGGAGTGTCTATTTAGAGACAGACTGTCATTATTTATGGAGTTAAAATACGCGTATGGGATGTTCCGATGTACAACTCTGATCAAAGAATATCTTTGCATAAAACCGTCATTCCTCACGATTAATTATGTTGGGAAATATGTACATATAGTATGTACATAATTCGATTAGGAATTCAAATGGATTCGGCCAAGTTATAAACTTAATTCTGATGGGAAGCATCCATCTGCTGCAAGTGTCCTTTTGGGAACAGAGTTCACGCTCCCAAGCTCTCAGGCTCTGTCTCCGGAACAGCAACCGCAGCAGCGACAGCAACAGCAACGGCAACGGCAATGAGCCTGGTCAAGTTGCAACAATTAGCCGACTGATTTATCTATGTGGAGCACAGCCCGACAACGAATGCCATGCCTCGATCGCATGGCAGTAGTACGGACCGGAGCTGCTGCCTCGCTCCGTTTCAATTTGATTTGATTTGATGTGAGCGGCTACGAACGAATGTTCGCTGCCCGCTGGCTACTGGCCGGCCGGTCGTGTTTCTTTTCGTGTTGCAAGCATCAGAGTCGAGTCGGCAGCGGGCGCATTTGCTGCTGTGGCAAACGCATAATCTTAAAATTTGCAGTGGAATGTTGCAATATTTTTCGCGAGTCGCGAGCAATTTGCGCGTGAATTATTCCAAACGTTGCATTACAAATGTTTTCAGCAGCAACCAGCAGCGACAACGTCTTTACGTCTTTAATTGGCTTGCAACGAGGAAGTCATCGGCCAGACCAGGCCAGCACTCCTTATGCTCCTCCGCATCGCTATCCGCATCCCATTCTCTCTGACTACGTTGGACCCGCTCCACAGTTCCCCTACATAGGCGTACGTGATGTGGACAAAAGTTCTGTTTTCGGCTGTAAAGTCATATTCAACTTATTCCATGAATGTCACACTTGAGTTGCGGCGGAACTGAAGATGGCTGGCCATGGGCCTGGTCTTTTCGGGGGGCTACACTTTGCCGGGTGTGGGCACGGCTCTATTAACTAGTCGAGTAGCCCAGTCGAGGGAAACGTTCTTGCAGGCTTCCATTTAATTTCCATGGCCAATGGCATTTGGCTTGGTTTGCTTAAGCTGCCATTGTTGCCCCTGGGCTGCTGGCCAACCGAAGTCTGAAGCCTGAAGTTTACATGGTCGTCGTCGTTGCCTGGTTGTCGTCTGCGTCGTTGCAGCCATGTAGGTAATTCCTGGAAGTTAATTTCATTAAGAGCAACTAGCAATGCGCGGCGTATTTATTAGCCACACGATATATTGTATGGACCAGGCTTTGTTTTTCAAGGAATCTGCCGCCTGCTGCCTGCCGCTTGCTGGCGGTCTGGCCAACTGGCTGTTCCATGCATCTGTGGAATTCATCATCGGCGGCGACAGGCGGCTGCAACAGCCACCACAACTGCAACTGCAACAGCAACTGGCAGCGTTGGAGGCTCTTCTCTGGCATTTCCCCTGAGCTGCTGCTGTTGCGATTTTCATAACTTATTGCTGGCATGCATGGAACAGAGACCAGACCCACCCGGATCCGGTCCCGCTCGCCGCCTCTAAATATGGCACGAAATTTCCTTAAGAAAATGAAGAAATACGCGCAAGTGCGATTTCCAGTTAATAGCATTCAACGGCCACCCCCAACCCCAACATCAGCCCCAAGACGGTCGGGTTTGCCCTGTCCCCCTCCCGGTATTGGGTTAGATTTAAAAATATCGCACATTCACAGCAAACTTGAAAAATACTTATTAATTCTTATCGTAAAACAAAGATTTCTACTCGTCGCCGGACACCAAAACCAGCAGCAGCTGTAGCAGGAGCAGCAGCAGCTGGAGAGGAAGAGGACGGACGGTCTAAAGGGGCCGCATGGGCAGTGATCTTGTCATTGCGCCTTCATTTGGTCACAGTCATGCCGACAAGTGTTGTACACGCATTCCGAATACTTTTCCATCATTAGTCGATCGTCTCATCGTTGTCGCTGATGTCCGCTCCGATGTGATCTGCTCTGGGCAAACACCTGCCAAGTGCAGTGGATCGAATGCCATTTGAAAATACTCAAGTGGAAGCAATTCCCCTTTAAGTGGGCTTTATTGGAACACGGATAACATAAAATTTAGTGCTAGACAATCTCCAAACATAATTCAATTGAAACATAGTTAATACAGCGCCCGCGGATATTGACGGGAATCTTCACAAACAATTTAAACGGCGCGTTCCTGAATCTTATTCTAAAAAGCGAAGTTTGTTTTGACGTTCAATAAAGCCCACTTAAAGGGGAATTGCTTCCACTTGAGTATTTTCAAATGGCATTCGATCCACTGCACTTGGCAGGTGTTTGCCCAGAGCAGATCACATCGGAGCGGACTCTAGGGAAACAGGAAATAGACGCCAATCAACAATATGACTACGAACAATATAAACATTTTAGACTTAAGATTATAGGCTTCGTTCAAGCTATTGAGCCAGCCACGAAAGGCAGAGACACTGGCCTTGTTCGAGCGCAGGGAGCGGCGTGCCTGGGGCTCATAGCCCATGGAATTGGAGCTGGCTATGGTAAGCCTGTAGTGACTGTTGCGGTCCCCGATCTTTTCGGACCGCAGGCGAGCCAAATTGCGAGCAAAGGTGCTCTCGTACTGAGAATCTTCCGCCTCGTTTTCGTCGCTCAGCTCGTTGGCAAACGGTTGACGTGGTGGGGAACGACGGTAGCTGGAAGTGTAGGCCAGAGATGGCGCCGGTGCCATAGCTGCTGTAGCGCCCGGTGGGGTTGTTGAGGTAGTCGTATGAAGAGCTGCTTGTCTGTGCACGAAAGGCGGTGCTGGTCGGAGCACCTGATTCATATGCCTGTCGGCGGGGTGGGTCCGCGGCCTTGCTACTGGAGACCAGTGGAGCCATCGAGACAGCTGTCTTGCCACTATACTCGAATGTATTGGTTGTGGTAGTCGTCAGCTTCGATCTGGGTTTTGGTTTTTCCTTAGCCTTGTACTGTAGCTCGACAAGGTCAGCAGCACGTGCCAACTGCTCGTCCTCCTCTTCGTCGGACTCCAGGACGATCGTCGAGTTGACCTCCAAAGTGTTCTCATGGTAGCTGGTGCGCTTAGGCACAGCAGCTTCCTCGATGATAGACTCTGGCTTCTTGACTGGACGCTCAGATACCACCTCCCGCTTTTCTGAGGAAGTGGAGATGCGACGCGTCTTTGTGGGAGCCGCAACTACTGGTTTCTTCACCACCTGCTCCTCAGGGCGACGACGGTCAGCGGCTTTGGCGTCGATAGCTGTGGATGCAATTGTGCGGCGTGCTTTGGTGGATGCAGGGCCCGGCTTCGTTCCATCTGGTTTGTCCACCGGAGTGGAAGCAGAAGCTGGAGCTGCAACCGGCGCCAGGGTCTCACGCTTGTTGGTTTTCTTGGGACTGGCAGTGACTGCCGGCGACGCCTGGCCACCAATGGAGGCGCGCAGACGCTTGACCAAAACTTTGCGGCCGCTGCTTGTCACTGGAATATTCGTTAGTCCCTGGGCAATCATCTTTGCCCGCAATTCGGCATCGGATATAGTGTCAAAATCGTCCACGTCGGCCATTGCTCCCAGTTTTTTACACAATTTTAGCAATTTGTTGAAATTGAAATCAACGTCACTTTTACGCGGCGTGTGCTAAAATAGTGATGGGCCAGGCGCACTATCGATAGCTAAAAAGCGCAATTTTGCAGCACTGGACGTGATGAGAAGGGTCGATAGTCACTATCAAACAATCGATACGGTATTATCGATAGTACCATCAGATACAGAGCGAAAAGAGGAAAAATATTTACCAATTCTGTATCCAATCCAACCTACGTGCGTTTAAAAACAACTACGATATTTGCTCACACAACCGGTCAGACAACATAAAAGCTTACAAAGCAACGCCTACGCACAGAAAATGTATCATGGACTTCTCAAAGGCACCCAATCCACGAAAACTGCAACTCTGCCGTACATACTTCTATGGTACGCTGTGTTTTGGGCGACTCATCTCTCTGAAAAGTAAAACTCAATGAATTCTCCCTCTACTTTCAGCTGGATTTGCCCTTCTGCCCTTCGTGTGGGCCATCAATGTTTGCTGGTGCTTTGAGGAGGCATTCCGCAAACCCCCTTTCCCGGAACAGAGCCAAATAAAACGATGTTGGTACCAATGAAGTTATCTAAATTCTAAACGATGTGATTTATAACGCCCCAATCCAATCTTTACAGTTGTCATATATTCCGCAGTGGGAACGCTTTTGTGGATCGTTGCGCTCATAGCTTGGATCATCATATTCCAGACGAATCGCACCGCCTGGGGCGCAACCGCCGACTACATGAGCTTCATGATTCCGCTAGGCAGTGCATGAGAAAATGGCCAAGAACTTTAGGCATAAGTAACTTATGAAATTATTTACGTATTGTAAACTTTTAATAGCACGGTTTTATTATATGTTCTTCTTTCTTGATCGGCGTATTCGAATGAATGTGTGTTGGCATATCGATACTTGTCGAGGACAAGTATCGATATATCGAGTACATTGGTATTTCTTATAATACTATCGATGAGTAAATCTTAAACTAATATTCAAATCTTATAAACTAATTGTAGTGTATTGCCACTCAGACTTAAGCACGCGTTGTCTTCAAGATTCTCTTTTATTCTATATCCCTTGGATGGTGTAACCGTATATAGATATTAATATAATACCTAACACGCCTCTCCTTAGATGTTTAATATACATGTCATTTACAAATCTATTTTCTTATAACAATTTGATTTGTGTACTTAATCTAATTAGCGTATATAAAATTTATGTGATTTCGTATTTTTCTTTCTTCTTAATCTGTTTAGTATTTGTTTCAGTGTTTAATTTGTACATAATTTGATTTCATAATTCCTTTCTTTATATTATTTTATTGTTAAATACGCTTTACTACCTTCCCTGCCTCACGTGGTCTCAACTCTCTCCTGGTGGGTGTTGGTTGAGAAACTATTTGTTCATTGTTGGTTTTGGAATTGTCATCTACTGAACAATTGCTTTCGACATCAGGTGTTTTCGCATTAGGCGATGTATGATTGTTAGTGCTTTGGTTTCTAATTTGATCCAGGTGACGTTTTATTTCTCTGTTATTGTTCGCCAAAATACAACAATACGAATGCGGGCCCAGTTGTTGTTTTACAGTTGCCTGAGTCCAGCTTGCTTTGTTAGGATTTTTGTAGTCCCTAACCATAACTTTTTGACCCTTTAAAAATTCTGTGCTTCGTCTCCCTTTGTGATTTACAACACACTCAGTCTGTTTTTTATTTATTATGCTTTCGGCCGTAGGTGGTTTTAACAACGAAAATCTTGTTTTTAGTGTACGACCAAAAAATAATTTAGCAGGAGATTCGCCCGTAGTACAATGAATCGTATTTCGGTAATCGATCAAAAATCTATTTAAAATTGTATTAAAATCTTGTCTTTCATTAGCCTTTATGTTTGCATATAGTGATTTCTTAACAGTCTTTACAAAATTTTCTGCTTGACCATTAGTCGCTGGATGTCCTGGAGCAGTAAAAATGTGATTAACACCATTGTTTTTCATAAACGTTTTAAAATCATCAGAAGTAAACTGTCGTCCATTGTCACTAACTAACACGTCTGGTAAACCATATCGACAAAATACTTCTCTAAGCTTGTTGATAGTAAACAATGAAGTTATTTCCTTCGTTTTGAATACTTCTGCCCATTTTGTATAAGAATCTATAATAACCAATAAATGAAAACCTCTAATTGGTCCTGCAAAGTCTATGTGTACTCGACTCCAAGCCTTTCCTGTGGATTTCCACGGTATTAACAGACTCTTTTCTGGACTTGATTGTAGTTCCTGACAAGGAATACAATCTCGAATTAATTTCTCAATTTCAGAATCCATGCAAGGCCACCACACATAAGAACGTGCTAACATTTTGGTTTTTACTATTCCCAAATGCGATGCATGAAATTCTGCTAAAATAGCTTGTCTCAGTTTGGTTGGAATTACTACTCTGTGTCCCATAAGATACAATCATATTCCACTGAAAGTTCATTTGTTTTAGAGATGTAGGCAGAAAACTCGCTGCCTTTTAATCTTGTCTTCGAACCAGTGTTAATTGCCTCACAAACTTTTGATAATATTGGGTCACGTCGTGTTTCACGAGCTATTTCTTTGAAGCTAATTTTGAACACCTTTTCGGACTGTATAAAATGTATGTAATTATAGTCTTCGTTTGGTACAGCCGTTTCCCATTGAGGCATTCTTGAGAGTCCATCTGCTATATTTAAGGTCCCTTTTATGTGTTCAACTGTATATTGAAAACCTGACAAAGTCAGTGCCCATCTTTGCATTCGTGCAGAGGCCATCAATGGAAGTCCTTTCAGGTCTCCAAATATGCTTAGTAATGGTTTGTGATCTGTTCGAAGGATGAACTTGTTTCCTAAAAGATACTGTCTTAATTTACTCACACAGAACACTATAGCCAGGGCCTCTTTCTCGATTGTACTGTAATTATGCTCGCTTTTGGATAATGCTCTTGATACAAATGCTATTGGTTTGATATCTTCATTGCATTTATGTGATAAAACACCTGAAACTGCATGACTGCTAGCATCAGTCGTTAATACTAACGGTTGATCTGGGTTTTAGTGAACTAAAACTTGTTCAGAAGTTACTTCTTTCTTTACCTCTTCATATGCACTCTGACATTCGCGTGTCCAATTAAATTTTGTATTTTTCTTTAATAATGCATATAAAGGACTCATTATCTGAGCGAAATTATTGATAAACTTTGAATAATAATTTACCATGCCTATGAAAGCTCTAAGCTGTGATACGTTTTCCGGAGCCGGTGCAAACAATACACTCGCAACTCTATCATTGTTTTTGCTCAGTCCTATCCTGTCAATTGAAAATCCTAGGTAACAAATTTTGGATTTAAAGAACTCACATTTCTTGTCATTTAATTTAAGTCCAACTGATTTCAGTTTTCTAAGTACAGCTTTTAGGTTTGAAATATGTTCTTGAAGATCTCGTCCTGTAACTGTTATGTCATCTTGATAAACCACAACTCCTCGCATACCCTGAAACAACCCTTCCATTGTTTTTTGAAAAATAGCTGCTGCAGTTTTTATACCAAATGGTAAGCGTTTAACTTTCAATAGTCCAATATGTGTGCTCCAAGTACACAAATTTTGAGATTGCTCATCTAAATTTAGCTGATTGTAAGCATTTGACAGGTCAAGTTTTGAATACAGTGTACCCCCTTCAAGCGCTGCAAAAATGTCGTCTATTCGAGGTAGTGGATACTTTACGTCGACTAAAGACCGGTTTAATGTAACCTTATAGTCACCACAAATTCGTATGTCACCGTTTGGTTTTAAAATCGGTACCAAAGGTGTTGCCCATTCAGAACTAACAACTTGCTCTAAAATTCCATCATCTATGAATTTTCGTAACTGCACTTCAATCTTTTCTTTCCATGCTAATGGTACTGACCTAGGCTTGAAAAATATTGGTTTTGCATCTTCTTTTAATAGTAACGATATCGTATTCGTAGTATATGAACCTAAACGAGGCTCAAAAACTTCAGCAAACTCCGATTTAATCTGTTCTGTAATTACAGAATTTGGTTCATTTACGTACACATTGTTCACCTGCATTAACTCAAAATTAAAAGCTCTCAAAAATGTTCTACCTAGCAAAGGTGGACTCACTGCATTGGTTACAACAACAACAATTTGTTTTTTTAGACCTCGATATTCGATCGTTGCATCGTACTCACCAATAACTTTGATTGAATCTCCATTGTAATCTACATATGGAACTAGACATTTTCTAAGTGGTCTGCTGGTATTTAAGCTTTCGTAAAATGTTTTTGGAACCAATGTGCACGGTGCACCAGTGTCGCAAGCAATTTTCGTTATGTTTCCATCAATTTTTACAGGTAAATAATATACTCCATTAGTTGAGGTTGTATCAACGCTATAGATAGAAAAGTTATAATTATCATTATCAAAATTATTATCAGAATAGGTGTCATGTATTGTTTGAGATACATAATTTACGGATTTTTTTGATTTATTTTTACAAATGCTCGCCAAGTGACCTGTTTTTCCACAGCTGTGACATTTGCATGCCTTATACTTGCAATTGTTTGAGTTATGATTTCGCCAGCCACAGTGTGTGCATGGCTGCTGCTTCTTTTCTCTGCCAGCGTCGCAGTCGTTTTCGCCGTCGCCGTCACCGTCGCTTCTGCCGCCTCTGTAACTCACGTTTCGGTTGCCCTTGAAATGACTTCTGCCGTTGCTCTTTGCTTGATCTCTGTTCTCGCCTCTTTGCCTCTGCCATTGACTAGTCCCGTTCTTTTGATGCATGTAGTTGACGTTGTGTTCTGTCTTCCTTGTGCTGATCTTCGTCTCCATGATCATCGCCTTCTTGAGTGCATCAGCCAGAGTTAGATTTTCGTCTTCTTCACATATTCTTTCATATATAGGGTTGGGAAGGCTCATCACAAATTGGTTTAATACAAACGCTTCCAGATTTGAGCCAAATTTGCATTCCAATGCCAATTGTTTAACTCGAGCATACCACTCCGCTACAGTCTCATCTTCACTTTTTGTGGACATGTGAAATTTTTTTCTTTCTCTGAATATGAGTGTAGGTGGTGTGTAGTGTGTTTTTAAAATTTCACATAATTCTTTGTATGCTTTTGATACGGGTGATACCGGATTGCACAAACTATGTAGTACAGTGTAAGCCGCTGTACCGATCGACTTCAACAAAACTGCCTTTTTTGTGTTTTCCTCTTTCACATTCAATTCGCACAAATGTATGTCGAATTTTTCCTTCCAAATGCAGAACGTTTCTTAGTGTGGCGAAAGGAAAAACTCAGCAATTGTTGCCATTTGATAGAATGTTGGTGCTTCATTTTTCGTCATGTTGCTATTCATATATTATATGCACTTTTAACATGTGTATGTATATTAATACGTTTTATTTTATCCTCGTCGCCAATTATGTAGTGTATTGACACTCAGACTTAAGCACGCGTTGTCTTCAAGATTCTCTTTTATTCTATATCCCTTGGATGGTGTGACCGTATATAGATATTAATATAATACCTAACACTAATATTCATATCTTACATTCGGGCAACCTGACTACAGATCGCCCACGATCTACACACTAAGGCATACAGTTGGTTAAACATTTCTTATTCGGTATTGTCTTACTTAACATACTATTTCATCGATTAACAACATGAGACCATGGTTTTATCCTTACACTCTACCCAGGGTTTAAGCCTTGCTGGTTCTAATATACTTCGGAATGGCATTTGCGTCAACTGACAGTCCTCAATGTCGACAACCTCATAACGATCATTATCCAATACTCTATTGATCCTGTACGGTCCTCGATACTTTGGTGCGAACTTCTTATTGATCCCCGGTGTTGTGTCCACATGCCGGACTGCTACATAGTCACCAGGTTCATACTTTAATGGGGCTCTATGTTTATGGGCATACATCTTCTCATTTCTTTTCTGCGACAACCGTATGTTCTCACTTGCTATTTCTCTTATAGTTTCCAACTCTCTAAGCTCTGACGCTAACTTCTCCTCTAGGTATTCGGTTAATTCATCTACAACGGGTCCTTTCTGGGGTATTCCAAATAACAATGTGCTAGGTGTCTTTTTCGTACTGCTGTTAACGGAGTTATTAATGGCGTGCTCTACCTTGCTCATCAACCTATACCAATCGGCTTGCTCAAGGGGCTCTGACAGTTTTCCTAACATAGGAGTAAGAACACGATTCACCCGCTCCACTTGGCCATTCGCCTGCGGTGCACCTGTAGCTACCTTAATGTGCTCTATCCCTCTCTCCTGCAGAAAACTAGAGAACTCTAACGAGGTGAAACAGGTCCCACGATCTGATATTATCCTAGTAGGGCGACTATAGAAATCAAAATATTTACTTAAGGCATCCTTCGCTTCCCGCGTGCTGGTACTATTAACCGGGAACAATTTGACAAACTTAGTGAATGCATCTATTACCACAAGAAGGTGTTTTCGCTTAGATCTAATAATCGGCAACGGACCCAAATGATCAACATGTAGGGTATGAAAAGGAACACACGACTTTGGGATACTATAGAGCGTTCTGTTATGGATTGTTTTAGGCATCGAGTGTAGTATACACGGTAGACAGTTTCTGATGAACCTTGCCACTTTACTTCTCATTGACGGAAACCAGTAGGTCCTCAAAAGGTCACTCACGCACTTCTCTGCGGCCAGATGTCCTAGTTTTTCGTGTGACGGCCTTATCAACTGCTCTTCCATACACATTGGTACATAGAAACATAGATTGTTTTTACAACTCCTCTTGTAAACAATACCATCTATCATTTCAAAATCTACTTCAATTCCATCCTCTAGCATTTTTCGAATCCTAACTACTTCCTTGTCTCGCATCTGTTCTGTTTGCAATATCAAATCAACATCTTCTGGCGTTGCACCTACTACCCCAACTATCAATGATTTTAGTAATCTTTCCTCCTGAAACTCTAACTTGTCCCTCTCTACTGTATCCTCAACACATTTTTTCTCTTTATCTGAATTCCTACTACTAATGTACTTTACTCCCCCACCACATCGTTAACGCTTCCTCCCACGATCTGATATTATCCTAGTAGGGCGACTATAGAAATCAAAATATTTACTTAAGGCATCCTTCGCTTCCCGCGTGCTGGTACTATTAACCGGGAACAATTTGACAAACTTAGTGAATGCATCTATTACCACATGAAGGTGTTTTCGCTTAGATCTAATACTCGGCAACGGACCCAAATGATCAACATGTAGGGTATGAAAAGGAACACACGACTTTGGGATACTATGGAGCGTTCTGTTATGGATTCTTTTAGGCATCGAGTGTAGTATACACGGTAGACAGTTTCTGATGAACCTTGCCACTTTACTTCTCATTGACGGAAACCAGTAGGTCCTCAAAAGGTCACTCACGCACTTCTCTGCGGCCAGATGTCCTAGTTTTTCGTGTGACCGCCTTATCAACTGCTCTTCCATACACATTGGTACATAGAAACATAGTTTGTTTTCACAACTCCTCTTGTAAACAATACCATCTATCATTTCAAAATCTACTTCAATTCCATCCTCTAGCATTTTTCGAATCCTAACTACTTCCTTGTCTCGCATCTGTTCTGTTTGCAGTATCAAATCAACATCTTCTGGCGTTGCACCTACTACCCCAACTATCAATGATTTTAGTAATCTTTCCTCCTGAAACTCTAACTTGTCCCTCTCTACTGTATCCTCAACACATTTTTTCTCTTTATCTGAATTCCTACTACTAATGTACTTTACTCCCCCTACCACATCGTTAACGCTTCCTCTACATTGGCTCAAATCTCTAATTTCAATCTTCCATCCATCCTTTTCCCTATATTCACTATTCTCTATGTTATCTCTACAATCACCACCAAGGTTCTCTCTATCATCAGACTTCCACCTATTTCCCAATCTACTTCCTACTGCACTTGATTCTCCACACTCAATCGCAGGGTTCTGTACGGTACTACTACGCTCTCTATTGATATTTAATTCTCTACACTTAATCACAGGGTTCTCTACGGTACCTCTATGCTCACTACCAGTGTTGTCTCTACTTACACTATTCCTTGTATATTGCTTTCTACTCTCATCTTTTTCTAAATTAGACTTTTCTAAACCGTATTTGACTCTATAACCATCCTCTAACATATTCGTCACTTGATCTTGTCTGCTTAGCGCATCAACGTGCGCCATACTGGCCCCCGTTTCTCTATTTGGGCTAAAAATGGCTAATACCGGAGGATTTGCCAACGCATTCTTAAGAGTTTCAAACGTCTTCACCTGTTCTCTATTCATGGGAAACGGACCACCTTCTTTTAACAACTGCACCAAGGGCTTAGCTGTCGTCGCAAATGACAACATGAAACGTCGAAAATACGAAAAGAATCCCAAGCATGAGTGCAGTGCTTTTACATTTTGAGGGACTGGGTATTTTTTCAAGGCCTCAATATGGGAATCACTAGGAACTATTCCGTTTTGATTAACTTTATACCCCAGGAAATCGATGTTTCGATTGACAAACCTACACTTTTTTAGATTTATCTCTAAATTTTGCTCGCTAAACCGAATGCATAGTCTTTTTAATATATCCATGTGTTCTTCAACTGTTTTAGTCGCTACTAATATATCATCCATGTACACTACAATGCTTTTGTTCCTAATAAAGTCTCTCAAGAGCTCCGAAATAAATCTCTGAAAAATAGCGGATCCATTTTTTAACCCAAAGGGCATTCTCAAGTAATCATACTGTCCTTGCGGTGTCACAAACGATGTATACGGAACTGATTTTTCTTCTACGCCTATTTGATGATAACCACTTTTCAAATCTATAATGGAAAAACAGCACTTGTTTTCTAAAAACTCAAGACAGTCCTCAATAAGGGGCAATGGGAAATTATCTTTAACAATTCGTTTGTTCAGACCACGGTAATCGACACACATTCTAAGTTCTCCTGATTTTTTTTTTACTAGGACCAACGGGGAAGCATAAGGAGACTCACTATGACGGATTACTTTCTTTTCTAACAGATCATCTACTATTTCAGCTACTTTCTCTCTCTCATGGTAGGATAAACGACGCGGAGTACAATGAAACGGTGTTGTTTCTGTTACACGAATCTGCATCTGATACTTTGGTGGTGCTTTAAAGTCAAATTCTTTGTGTAAATAGTATGTCTTAATAACTTCCCTACACTTTTCTGCAAGAGTGAGGCCAAATTCGAAACCTACGTTAATATGTTCCTCTTCATCAATCTCTACCGACGCACAAAAGTTACTGAATTCGTCGCCTTGATTCATATTCTCGATGGCCATTTTGTCATTCCTTGAGTTTTCTTGTGTCTGATTTTTAAATGGATTAGAACGTTTGATTAGCTCGCTTCTTTCTGATTGATTACCATCTAACTTATCATATAGTCTTATGTTAATATTATTTTTACGTTCGGTGAATAAAGGAACAACGAACTTAATGATGTGTGTTGCTTCGCATTGATATTTTTCTTATGAACTAATTTTACTTCAATAACTTTAAGGGCATCGCGTCCCAACAATACGATGTTTAATAAAACGATATATTTCTTTGTGCAAAATTCAATATGGCACCTTAATTTTCCCCATATGGGAATTGGTTGTCCTCCTAGTCCATAGTATTTCCTAACTTCATTATAGGCTTCAGCTATAGCCGACTTCGGTATCAAAGACTTATGAATAAAACTTACAGGGCTACCTGTATCAAATAGACTAAAAATACTGACGCCTCTTTGTTCACCAACCGGAAGTCATAAAGTGATTAACTGGACAGCCGCTAAATCGTCGTTGTTTTTTTCTCCTGGTCGCTCCTCATCTTGAACTGCAGCTACCCTAGTGGCCATCTTTCGTTTCGGGCACTGCGTATATAAGTGGCTGGTACTCCAACAGTTAAAACATGCCCCATCCGGTCTCTTTGGCTGACTGCATTCCTTCATAACGTGCCCAAATTGCCGACAGTTGTAGCAACGCATTGCGCCACCACCTTGCTGCTGCCCAACTGCCATACTCACATTTAGTTTTCCCTTTGTCATACCTTCGCTACGAATTGCTACGACGCCAGGAGCTCTTCTGACCTTATCATAGGTGACCATCTTGTCACGCAGCTCGTTGAGTGTGCTGCAATATAGCATGGATGCTGCCATGCCCGTCTTGTCCTGCAGTCCCTCTACGATGAATTTGACCACATCGCTCGTGGCCATGTCTGCTTGCGACGCTATGCTGCACATTGCGACGAAATATTGCAATGCGCTTTCATTATTTGCAATTTTCCGTGCCTCCAGTCGCTTTCCAATGTCCCACGCTGTCACTTTCTGCTCAAAGACGTTGAGCAATTCTGCTCGCATCAATTGCCAAGTCAAAGGCGCCACATGGTCGATGTACGCCTTCGCCGATCCGCCTAGCAGCCGCTTCGCTAATATCCAGCATTTGGACTCGGATACACCATGGAAATTCATAATGTCCTCAAAGTTACTTATCCAACTGGTTACAGCCTGGTCGTCATCTCCAGAAAATGGACGCATCAACGCCTCAATGTGTGTCAAGTCGATGCAATCTCTCGGCGTTTCCAACTCCATAGCCTCTTTCTCCGTTTTCAATATGCTTAATTTGAGATCAGCTAAGCGCTTGCGAGAAACGTACAATTGTTCCAACTGCTGCAAACGGCGCGATTCTTCTTCGTATTCATCTGATCGCATGGTCAATTTCGAACAAGCGTTGTCTTGTCACGGCATGAATGCTTCTCGAGCCTTCTGCACATTTTCACCATATTCTTCTGGCGCCGCTTTTACTGCGTGTTGTGCACTACGGTTGTCTCTATCTATCTCGCGCTCAACCGGGACTGCAAAAATGTCTGCCTGCATAGTCTCGTCTGCGCTTGGCGCCGTATTTCCTAGCTCATGCGTGTCTTCCATGATTTTTTTCACTGCTGTACGTAATTGGTGTATGTTGGCATCTTGATCAAAATATACGTTATGTCGCTACGCAATATGTCGCTAAGTTCACTTTTGGTTTTCGCTCTTATGTCTGCATTGTTCATCGCAGTTTTTTTTTTTTTTTGGGCAAACCCCACACCTGATATGTAAACTTTTAATAGCACGGTTTTATTATATGTTCTTCTTTCTTGATCGGCGTATTCGAATGAATGTGTGTTGGCATATCGATACTTGTCGAGGACAAGTATCGATATATCGAGTACATTGGTATTTCTTATAATACTATCGATGAGTAAATCTTAAACTAATATTCAAATCTTATAAACTAATATTCATATCTTACAGTATAAAAGACTTAACCTCACGCTAAGCGCAACCATAAACGTCGTTAATTTTTGGGAAGACACAGCAGACGGGGAGAGATTAGCTGTAGCCCTAAAGTAGGTAGAGAGGATTAACTAGTATTACGCCATGGTTTAATTACATATTTTTTTATTCACATCTAAAGCTGTTTTTATAATTTCTGTATACTTTAAATATGTGTACTATATTTTCTTGAAATTTTCTTAGCCACTAGTTATGTATGTATTTTTTTCATAATTTGTAATATATTTGTATGAATGATTTGCTTTAGTTAGCTGTTTGTTGATTCCACCTCCGTTTTTGAGGCTGCTCACATACCAATCCCAGTCCGCCGCACACCCTGCCATGGGGTGGGTTGGTTTTGGGGGCTTCATTCGCTTAGATACAATTTCATTGTTTCGAATTCAATTCAATGTCATCTTTGTTTTCGTTTCACTTCTAAAATACATTTACTGTGCCGTATAAAACTACTTGTACCATTCGATAAGCAGTGATGTGATGGTAATGTTTGTTAATCCTCACTAAATTATTACGTTGCGTATGTGTATCCGTGAATTGATTCTGGTTAAGGATTGGATTGGGGTTACAAATTGCACTGTGAATGTCAAACACCTAGAGACTTTAAAGTGGTTTTTTGAGATTTGTAAGGACAACAATAACAAGTGCACAACTGATCTACACATGAAGACATTGATCAAATTTTAATATACGACAAATGGCTCTCGCGTATCTTTGTTTCTTTGTGGGGCTACATTTCGAAGTTACTTTACTGCTGTGCTGTGCCGCAGTAGCGGCTGCAAATACATATTGCTATACATATGCTTTAATGTTTATAACATAACATGCAGCAATGCAATAAATATCTCCTCTCCACTAGCCATCAAATCATTCATTTTTGAACTAATTTACAATACAATACAGTACAATACAAAAGACTCGCTTTAAGGTATATTTACAATCAATACTTGGTTTTTATTTGTAAATTCTATAGAAGAATTGTTGTTTGGGAAAACGGATTCTTTTTGGGTGGTGGGTTTGGGTTAGTTTAGGTTTGGTTTTTGTCTGGGAGCTTAGGCTAAAGAACATTAAGTGCCATAAATCACGCGCGTAGAGACTATGAAGCGGCTGACGAACTACTACACGCCGACGTTCGCATAGATAAATGCATATGCAATTACACATACATATGTCGCTATTATCATATCACATATGCCGATGCATGTGCATAAATATATGTATATTTAAAGTACAAATTGATGCTTAGAAACAATTTAAATCAGTGTGACTGCTGCTGCTGCTGTTGCGTTGGCTGCTGGCCAAAAATGTCGAATCATTTTCATTCATAGAGAACTTATAGCAAGAAACTACAGACACGAGTAGTACACACATACACATACAATAGATATAGATACAGATACACATATATATATATATATATATTTTGTATATATAATGAATGATTGGGCGGCGCGCCCAATTTGTCTTTTAGATGCAAATCTCGCGCAGCCTCCATCCGCAACACAGATAGGGATAACTAATACAAAACTCTGAATGCTAAAATTGTACGGTCTACTAGCATAATTTAATCGTTAAACAATATTAATTCGTTTATGTTCCTTATCTCTGGTTAGTTTTCGTTAAATGGTTATTTTTTACAAAGAAATCAACACACTACATACAGTTTCGGGGTTTGTCTGTTTTTTTTTTTTTTTTTTGTTTCTTTGCAGCATATTCTTTTCTTCGTCTGTCTGTTTGTTCATATTCGATTACGCCTCTTTCGTATGACATACAGTAATATATATATAAATATAGATATCTATATGTATATGCAAATACACTTAGGAAAAAACTATAGTAGCTATAGTAGTAGTTATGCTATATATATTTATATATGTATAGGTTGTATGTGCTAATAGTAGTGATACCTTAGGATAGCTATAGTTAACCACGTTGAACGAAACATACAAAAAATACATATGTATATAAATAGTCTATTCCTTATTAACTCGATTTCATGCATTTAGTATCCGAAGGACTGTTGAGACGCATAGAAGACCTAGACAGGATTCGACGGGAAAAAGTTGGCGGCGTGCCCAAGGAGATGGTCTTGGGTTCGGTTCGTGGGACAATCATTTTTATAAAAACAGCAAATGCATTCGCACATTGTAGATTCCCATTCAGTTTTCCATTCCGCTCCACGTTAGTTGTTCTTCACGTTATACACCTTCTCGCTGCTCCCATTCATTGGTTCTCATTTCGACGGTCCTGGCGGAAACGGGTTTATCACAGCTACAGCAGCCGCCTGCTGGCTAGCCAAGACAGCCGCTATACACGAAAAAGACAGGGTAGCCGGCGATTAGATACCATTTCCGAATCAAAAACAACACTACTCACCTCCATAGGGCGCCGGATACATGGGATAACCGAGTCCTACGTGCGTGTGGTGATGAGTGTGCACGTGCCTTTGGGGCGGCGGACTGCGGGAGTCAGCGGCACCTGCGCCACCTCCACCCGCAGGGCCATTCACAGCGGATCCACCGACTCCTCCCACACCGCCGTTGCCGGGTGGTCCACTGGGTGGTGGGCCACCAGGCATCGTCTGTTTGTGCGCGTCTAGCGCTGAGCCAGGCGGCACTCCGTGCTGCTTCTGGCTGGCCAGGTCGGGCTTATTACCGGGCGTCGAGCCCAATCCTCCTGATGGTGGCTGTAGGTTCAGCGGCACACCGCCCGCACACCCAGGACCCGAACCGGGCTGGCTGGGCCCGTTGCCACCGGGGACATTGGGACCGGAGCCCGGACCGCTGTTTGATGGGCCACCCGACTGGGGTGGTCCGATGCTGGGACTGCTGACGCTCACCTTGACGGGGCCGCTGCCGCTGGTGGGCGACTTGAGGGCACGTTCGCTGAGCTCATGGATCTTGTGCGTAGTGTAGTACTGGTTGGCTGCATGATGCAGTGCATCCAGTGCCTTGGTGCCCGTATTGCGAGAGAGATCTTCTGGCGCATGATAGCGTGGTATTGGAAGATGGTACGGTGCCGTGTTGTACGGGCCGGCTGCCGACATCAGCACGTTGCGGTACATGGGATGGTTGGGATCGAAACCAAACGGATTCGGCGATATATACGAGGGGTGAAGGAAGTACTGCGACGTAGGCGGTGGCGGCGGTCCCTGTGTTTCCATTGTTGGCTTCTGACCCTCCTGCTTCACCTTCAGCTGCTGCTGCTGTTGCTCATCCTCGCCAGAGTTGTTCTTTTGCTTCGGCGAGTCCTTTGTCAGATTCGTGGCCTTGTTGTTTGCCACTGACGACGCCTGAGCCTGCTTTAGCTTCTGTTGCTGCTGTTGTTGTTGCTGCTGCTGCTGTTGTTGCTGCTGTTGCTGCTGTTGTTGTTGCTGTTGCTGAGCCTGCTGCTGAGCTTGCTGTTGCTGCTGCTGTTGCTGTGCCTGCTGCTGCGCCTGATGCTGCTGCTGATGATGATGTTGCTGCTGGAGATGCTGGTGATGCTGTTGGATCGCCTGCTGCTGATGCTGGGCCAGAGTCATATGCTGTTGTTGCTGCTGCTGCAGGCTAAGATTCGACTCATCCTTGTGCAGCATGCCGGGATGAGGCGGAAGCCCTCCAGGGCCCCCGCCACTGGCAGCATTCTGAGCGGCCGCAGCAGCAGCAGCAGCGGCTGCTGCCTGGTTTTGTCGACCAGTAAACATGTAATACCTGAGAAAAAGGCAGGACGAAATCAGTATGCAGGATGGCACGGGAATGCAATGAATCTCTCTTACCGTCGCAGCTCCTCGTCGCGTGCCTGTTGCACCGCCGCCAAGCTCATCGAGTGACGCTGGTAGATGGCTGGGTACGCGCCCAGGGCCTGTAGATCCTTGGGATGCAGGGCGTGAGGCTGCTGGGGCTGCTGCTGTGGTTGCGGGGCCTGGGCCTGAGATGGCGGCGGGTGTTGCTGGCCAGGATTGGAGTTCGGCTCCTGCTTGATCTCCTGCTTTGTCATCGGCTCCTGCTTGATCAGCTTGTTGGCCAGCAGCTGAAAGAACAAGATCGATTATTCTATGCGCACTTGGAAGCTTTGCCGCAAAGCGCACCTGTTGCTGGGGCGCCATGTGCTTGGGGTTGTCGTGTGGACTGGGACTCTCCTTGAGCCGTTCCTCCTTGATGCTGATCCCTGATAGCTGCTGGGCTTGCGACCCGGGCAGACCAGGATGCCCGCCCAGCTTCGCCGCCTCCTCGGAGGAGCCCATAATGGAAACGGGCCCAAAGTTCGGATCGACATTGTACGGATACGCAGGCGGAATAAAGCTGAAAAACAGAAACGGTTGGAGAAATGAACAGCTGAGCGTTCGGCTCGACTCACTTGAAGGGATAGAAGTGGGGCATGCCTTTTCCGGGCGTTGGACCGCCAAGGGCGGCAGCACCCAGTGGTGAGAGGCCCCCCAGGCCGGGAGGCAGGGCTCCAGGCGGCGGGCCAGTCACGGCACTGAGATTCACAGGCGGCGGCTGGATGCCCGTTTGGGATGTGGGCGGGGCACCTCTCTCTTTTCCGACATTCTCCCCCTGGCCGGGTGGTGGTCCCGTCTGCAGTGGCTGATGATTTGACTGCTGGCCGGGCTGTGGCTTGGTCATCAGATCCAGAGGCGGATCCTTGTTCTTGTTTCTGTAATCGGCCAGGTGGGCACTAACCGCCTGCTGGGAGGGTGGCACCAGCAGATGTGTCTGCGGCTGTGAGGTAGGCGGAGGCGCACCCGGTTGCAGCTGCTGTTGCTGCTGCTGGACCTGTGCCTGTGCCTGGGCCAGCGTAGGTGGCATTCCGGGTGCCTTTCCGGGCTGCATGACATCGGGCCCCGTCTGCACCATGTACTGCTGCTGCTGCTGCTGTTGAGGAGGCGGTGGCGCCTGCTGCTGGGCTGGGTAGAACTGGTGGTACATCCCATAGCCGCCCAGGGCAGGCATGCTGGGTGTGGGAGCGGCCGGCACCACGCCCACCTCGGGGGGCTTCTTGCCGAGCAGCTCGATGTGCTTGGCCGGCTGCCCAACCGCCTTGTCCAGCAGCTCCTGCTCGGCCACGGGCGTGGAGTCGTCCGAAATATCACTGTAGGCCGGACTCTGCACGTCCTCGCGAGACACCCGACCATCGAAGTCCCCTGGCCCGGGGGACTTTCGGTTCTTCTTCTGCTTGCTGTTGGAGCCAACGCCCACAGACCCGGATCCTGGAGAGGTCTTCAGCCCCGCCTGCTGTGCGTAGCCAGCTGGTGTCTGCTGCGTATCCTGGGCATGGCTTGGTGGTCTCGGCGGCGACTGCAGCTGTGTCTGTGGATTTACCTGAACCTGGCCTGGTTGCTGTTGTTGCAGGGAAGTGGCATCGGGTGGGACAAAACGCAGGACTCCCGCTTTCACTGCAGAGAAGAGGAGAAGGGGATTAGTCGAGGATTATTCCCGGGGATAACGGGAGTCGAGTACTCACAGGCTCCTTGCTGGAGCAGCGCCTGATGCTGCTGCTCCGTTAGCATGGCCGGTAGACCGCCCATCAGCTGTTGCTGGTGGTGGGAGAGAGCCTGGCCAGAGATGCCAGCAGTGATGCCGCCCCCGGCGACAGGCTGTTTGCTCCCCGAACTGCTGCCTGGAGTGTGCAGCTGCTGCTGTTGATGTTGTTGCTGTTGCGACGGCGGCGGCTGTGTTGGTGGAGGCACTGACGACGACGCCGTCGATGCCGTTGCAGTTGCAGGGACTGCCAGCGGTAGATTGGCTGCCAAGGGCAACACAGAGACGGGGGTAGCCTCAGTTGTTGCTGCCAGACCAACTGGCGTCGCTGTTGCTGCGGCGCAGATGGGGGTCGCAGTGGGAGGAGTGACTGCTGGTGGAGCGGGAATAGCTGGTGTTTCCGCCGAGGATGTGGCAGCTATCGGGGCGACTGAAGCTGCTGCTGCTGCGGCTGTCGTTGCACCTGTCGCCGGTGGAGCACTTCCACCATTGACAACAGCAACGTTGGCGGTGGAGGTGGATGTGGAAGTGGAGGGTGCCTCTGGTACCCCTGTTACTGTTGTCGCCTGTGCAGCTGCAGCGCCGCCTGGCGAGGGCGGCGTGCCTGGCTCCTCCGGTGCCTGCATCGAGTCCTCGTCCATCGAGCTGGCCCCGCCGCCAGGCCCATGGGCGTGCGACTGGTGGTAGCGCAGCCCATTGGCATGCTTGTACTTCTTCCTACAGTCCTGCTCGGGACACTCGAGCAGCACCGGGGAGATCGCGCAGGGCGAGGCAGTCTTACATTTTTTTGTGTTGATTTGCACGTTGAGTCCGGTGACTGGGTTAAGCAGGCGCTGCGGCTGCGTGGCCAGGCCACCGCCGCTTGCCGATATTGGAATGCCGCTGGCGTTCACCATGCTCCGGTCCGAACCGCCGTCCGTGTCGCCGTTGAGCGGCGACGGTGCCTCGTCCTTCGACTTGCGCTTCTCCGGACGCGGCGGCAGAAATGCTGTGGGTGATGTGCTGGGCGTGGCCCCACCCCCATTGCCCGACGATCCGCTGTTGCTGTTCGTGGCCGCATTCCCCGAGGCACTGCGCGTTGCTCCTCGGCCCTTGGCGGTGCCGTTGCGCAGCTTCGAATGCACTTGGGCATGCGAGAAGTAAATCTGCAAGAGAATCTCGTTTTTAGCTATATCCATCCTCCATCTATCCATCCCTCATACATACCGAGCTTCTGGTTTCGGTGAAGTTGCTCAGGTCGGGCGTGAGCCCGGCGCTGCGTCCGCGCTTGCCGTTACCCTCTGGAGTTCGAGAATCTAATTCTTCAGTTGGTGAATCACAGAATCTGAAATGGGATAGGTGGATCATTGAGTATATTTCAAGTGTTTATCCCCCCCCCCCACTGCCATTGGAATCGATCAGACATAAGGGAAGCTTTCAGCTTGTTGCAGAGTAATGGATAAAGAATAATGTTGCTCCGATTGGACGGAGGGAAAACCAACAAAAAACGGAAAATTATAATAATGAAAGGCATCTTTATTCAAGTACGGATCTAGACTCTATAAAATAGGTTTGGTTTCTCTGAGCAACCCCAGAACGTCATGTCCCACTGCCACTCGCAGTCTCTCACACTCACCTTGGAGGAGCCCAGTCGTGTCGGGTGCAGTCTAGCAGGGTGCCCACATAGGTCTTGCCGCGCCACGTCACGTTCACGACGAGGACGCCGCCCTCGGTCTCGTGCCAAACGATGCCCTCGAGGGTGACCGAGGTGCCCGGCTCGCAGGGCCCCAGGCAGTCCGGCTCGGTGATGGTTCCCACCGAAGTGCCGATGCATATGTCGACCATCTCCTTGCCGCTGCTGCTGCCGCCGCTGCCGGAGCTGTTTGCCTCGTGCTTAGCCCGCTTGGCTGGCGGGGATTTGGTGTCCTCGTCACCAACACTGCCAGCCGGCACTGAAATCGTGTGGTGGACCGTCGCTGAGATCATCCCCGGAGCCATCATTTTGGCCTGGGCCGCAGCCGATGCCTTGCTGTCGCCACTGCTGCTGGAGCTGCTCTGACTGCTGTTGGAGTTTGAGCCGCTCCCGCTGCCGCCCTGTCCCTGTGCCAGACCCGGACCAGGGCCCTGGCCGGTGTAGCTGTTGGATGCGGCTGCGGCTGCCAGCTGTGCGGCGATGTGCGAGGATATCTTGATGCTGCTGCCGGAGGTTTCCTTGCCTGGCGGCCCCGGTGCATTCGGTCCTCCAGTGCCGACGCCGTCACCGACGCCGCCAGCGCTGCCGGATAGCTGCGAGGCGGAGGAGGAGACGGCCGTTGTGGCTGCCAGCAGAGAGGCGGCTGCTGGGACGACGGCCGATGGAGATCCCGCCGAGGGTGAGCCGGCCGACGGTGTAAACACCCCCGGCGGCACAGCTGACATGGAGGAGGCAGCTGCAGCAGCCACGTTGGCCGAACTGCTGCCGCCGCTGGAATTGGAATTGGAGTTGGACATGTGCGCGGCACGTCGGAAGCAGGCGTGGTGGGAGCAGGGCGTGCCCACGTCACCGCTGCAGGAGCAGGATAATGCGCCCGTTCCCGATACCGACCCTGATCCCGATCCAGATCCAGAGTTCTTCTCTGGCTTGTCCTTCTCCCCGGCCGCCGATGCGGCAGCGGCCGACTTGTCCACGGACATGCGATTGGAATGTGCGTTCTTGTCCTTGGTCTTCTCGCGCCTGTGCCCGGAGCTGCCCCTCTTTGTGCCCTGGGGCGTGGACTGGCTGCTGCTCGAGGACGTGCTGGCCGAGCTGCTGTGGCCGGCACTGTTCTGGGCGCCATTGGATGAGGACCCGCTGCCAGCACTGGAGTTGTTCATGTGTTTCTTGCTGCTACTCGAGGAGTTGCCACTGCTGCTGCTCCCGCTACTGGAGGAGTTGCCGCTGCTGGCGCAGCTCGAAGAGTTGCTGGATGAGAGGGAGGACGCGTTGTTGGCGCCCGTGCTCCCGTCCTCGTTGGAATTGGCTGCCGAGTTGACTCCCAGGGCTCCGTTCTGTTGGTCGGTGGCCTTGACTATCTCGTGCTTGGCCTCCGAGCTCTTGGTGCCCGGCTTGGTGCGCTTGATCTTCATTTTGAGTCCTTTGTCGAGCGTGGCTTGATGATCAATGGACATTTTTGCGCTCGATTTACCGCTGGAGCTGCTGCCGCCTTGCGAACTCTGGCCACCGACTGGGCCGCTGAGGCTGCCTCCGCTGCCGCTGCTGTTGTTCACGCTGTTTCCGGTGCTGTTGGCGTTGCCGCCTCCTCCCCCGCTGCCGCTTCCGCTGTTGTTGCTTGTGTTGCTGCCGCTGCCGCTGCCCGTTTGCGAGGACATGCCGCCAGCGGAGACTTTGGAGGCCTGCTGACCACTGCCAGTTACGGATGGAACTGCGGCTGTGGTTGTGGCTGCGGTTGTGGCTGACGCTGACGCTGTAGAAGAGGATACTAGGCTGCCTCCCTTCGAGAAGCCGGCAAATGTCGAGGATGACAATGTGCTGCCGGCTCCGGCTCTTGCGCTTGCTCCGGCTCCTGTTCCGGTTCCGCTGGCGCTTGAGCTTGCGCCAGGTGGTGCCTTGGAGTGACTCCCGCTGCTGTGGCTATTTCCGAGTGTACTCGGACTGTTCAGTTGTGCCACCACAGCGGATTTGTAGCCCTTGGAGCCGCCGCTGGAGCTCGACGAGGTAGAGGACGAAGATGATATCGAGTGATGGTGGTGGTGGTGATGATGCTTGCCCGAAGAGGAGCCCTTGCTAGCCACCACGTTTGTGTTGCTTCCGCTTCCGCTCCCGCTATTGCCGCTAACGTTCCCGTTCCCGTTCGAGGATGTTGACGACGCTGCTGATGCACTACTGCTCCCGGTGCCACTGGGGACGGGCTGGCGTGTGAACTTAATTGTGGTTGGCGATGTGGCCGACAAATTGCTATGCAATGTGGTCTTGTGCGACTTGTGATGTACTGCAGCCGCTGACGCTCCTGACGATGACGATGATGCCGCTGCTGCTGATGACGATGACCCACTCGCCTTGGCTGGCGCCGATGCAGAGGTGGATGTGGATGTGGAGGAGGAGCTGGTTGCCTGCTTGGCATTTATCGAGGTAGCCTGGTTGCCACCACCCGAATGCGCGGCAGACTTTTCGATGTCCGCGTCTAGATCGTCCAGCAGCTCTGGGATCCCACCGATGTTCCACTCGTCCTCGTACTCGAAGTTCGTGTCCTTTGACTCGCTCGAGTTGGAGCTGCTCGACGATGACAGCGCCGTGGAGTGGGAAGAGGCTGTTGTCTTTCCAGCTCCAGTTGCCTCTGCGAGAGGGTGAGATAAATGGAACAAAACAGAAGAAAGTGTGAGTGAGAGGAGCGGCGAGAGAGGGGAGAAAAAGATAGCAATTCGATTTGCAAGTAATACCCAATAGAAGGTAAGATCTGAGCTTGAGACTCCTCAGAGTGCGACCAGAAGAACGCGAGAACGGTAGAAAGGGAGGGAGGACTAGGTCGACACTTCGGGAATTGCATTTGCAGTACTTTCGCTCTTCTTTTTTACTTACTCGTGTGCTTCTTGCTGCTGCTGTTGTTGTGATTGCTCCTCTGATTATTCGCTGCCGGTGCCGTCACCTTCCCTTTGTTATTGTAATTCAACGTTTGATTCGTTGTTGTCGCAGCCGTCGCGTTTCCCGTTGTTGCCGTCGCTGTTCCTGCTGCTGCTGCTGCTGCCGCTGTCTGGATTGTTGCTGCGTTCGCTGCACTTACATTAGCTAACAATTTGTTACTCTTAATATTGCTTTCCGTTGCTACCTTGCTGCTATTCAGGGCCACCTGCGAACAAACGAAAAGGAAGAAAAAAAAAATCAGTTGCAGCTGTATTAGTCCGTGTGGGTGTGTGCGTTTGTGTGCGTAAACGAAGGAATAGGACGCACCGAAATAATAGACAAACTCGAATCACTTCACTTTATTCCCCTTTACCTTGGAAAACTTCCTTTCCATTCCATTTCACTGGCCCCGATTACATACAAATATATTCTAATTATTTCGACTAAACCACAAAAACAATAAAAACGAACAATTTCTTTGGAATATTTTGCGCGAGCCTTGTGCGGCGTCCTTTTTCGTTTGGCAGAGCAGCAACGCTGCAGATAAAACTGAACGGGAAACAAAAAAAAAAAATATATATGTACATACATACATATATAATATAAAAGAGCCATAGAGCAACCACCGAAAAATGCACACACACACACTCAAGAGCGGGAGAGGAAGAGCAGAGAGAGAGGTAGAGCTGCCAGAGGGCAGAGGCAAGTAAACAAAACGCGCTTAGTGTTGGTAAACGCTCTTCGGCGTCGAAATACACCCATTTGTACCAAAGTACATTGCTATTGCTGTTAATAAATAAATAACTACATATGCGCGACAACTTTAAGTGATTTCGATTGTACTCGCCCGCCATCCCCTCTGCCCACCGCGGAAAACAATAAATCAGACAATGCTAAAACGCCGCTACTGCTGTCATAAACCAATGACATCAACACGCAGAACGTAGTTGAATTACTTTCCCTTTGCCTTTAACATTGCCTCTTTCTCGTCTCCGAGGCTACCTATCACCGTTCCCGCTTATCGCACACTGCAAAAGTCTAGTGGCCACTTGAGAAAGCAGGCAAAGCAGACCAGACCCCCCTTCCCCATGCCCTAAGAGCACTTGAGTAGCCAGAAATGATGACAATAAAATAATTACGGTCTTATCGCCCACTAGCGCAGAGTGGAATGTACAGGGGAAGTACAGGGTAAAGGGAAGGGGGCAGGGGGAACGACTATTCTCACCTTATTCGGGTGGTGGCTAGTGTTCGCCTCGTTACGTCTCATTGACTCCATGCAGACGCAAAAAATTGGGCGGCCGCACTGCGCGGGCGGCCCAAAGTACTTCCAATAGTGCCTGGTAACGTGCAGGCAGCGGTGTTGTTTCTGCTGCTTTTCTTGGAGTTGGAGTTGCTGTTGTTGCTGTTGCTGTCGCGAACGTTACTGGGAAGATAGGGTTGTTGTTGCCGTTTAGTCGAGCTTTCCAGGCAACCACACAGGGAGACGCAGGGCCTCGGCCCTCGGGCCAAACTGTTCATTTTCAAAACTGCAAAGAGAGCGGAGAAACAAAAATTAATATGGAATAACAATATAATACACACTAATATAGTAGAGGCGGTCACTCTGAGGGGGCTATACTCTTATCACGTCGCCGCCTGTCAGTGTGCTTAAAGGTTACCTATACTGTGTGCTGTAATTTAAAAGGGGGTTTCGGGGGCACAAAGTATGATCAGCACCTTAACGACTCGGTAATTAAAGCACTTTGGCACAATTTACTGATAAGCGGCCTCTCTGGCATCTGGGCCCCTGCCCCCCGCCCACCACCCTATCAAGAAGTGAAGTGCCTCGAATCATGATTTAACATGCGTGCTCAAGCACAGTAGCAGCTGCGATTTCGATTGCAGATAAGATACATACATATGTACATATGTACAGCTCGCAGCTCGCTGGGAAATCTCTGCCGTTGCCCACACTCTCAACGCCATGACGTCATCGCTGTCAACTTTGGTTTTGGTTGGTTTTATTGCAAAATAAACACTGATTCCACTCAAGTGCCCAAAAGTTGTCAGAACTTGGGCTTAGAGCGGTTCGCTTGGCCTAATCCCCGCTTCTGTTGACCTTCAAAGCCAATATCCTCTGCGAAACTATACGGACCGAAGGGTATTTATACCCGATACTCAAAATGAGTATTGGGGTATATTAGATTTGTGGTAAAAGTGGATGTGTGTAACGTCCAGAAGGAATCGTTTCCGACCCCATAAAGTATATATATTCTTGATCAGCATCAATAGCCGAGTCGATTGAGCCCTGTCTGTCTGTCCGTCTGTCCGTCCGTCCGTCCGTCCGTCCGTCCGTCCGTCCGTCCGTCCGTCCGTCCCCTTCAGCGCCTAGTGCTCCAAGACTATAAGAGCTAGAGCAACGATGTTTTGGATCCAGACTTCTGTGATATGTCACTGCTCCAAACATATTTCAAAACTTCGCCCCGCCCACTTCCGCCCCCACAAAGGACGAAAATCTGTGGCATCCACATTTTTAAAGATACGATAAAACCGAAAACGCAGAATCGGTGAGGATGACCATATCTTCTACAGTGCAAAATCTGAACCAGATCGTATAATGATTATAGCCAGAATCAAGAAAACAATTTCATTCTTTCTCGCTCTGTCTCTCTCTAACACACAGGTTTCATGGTCGGTTTTGTCAATTGCAAAATATGAGTTCAAGGATCTCAGAACCTATAAGAGCCAGAGCAACCAAATTTGGTATCCACACTCCTGTGATATCGGACCTTGACCGTTTCGTGTCCAAATTTCGCCACACCCCCTTCCGCCCCCGCAAAGGACGAAAATCTGGGGCAACCACAAATCTCAGAGACTATTAAGGCTAGAGTAACCAAATTTGGTATCCGCACTTCTGTTAGATCTCACTATAAAACGTTTATCTCAGAATTTCGCCCCACCCCCTTCCGCCCCCACAGAAAACGAAAATCTGTTGCATCCACAATATTGCACATTCGAGAAAACTAAAAACGCAGAATCATAGATAATGACCATATCTATCAGATTGCTGAATCTGGATCAGATCGGATAATTTTTGTAGCCAAAAGCAAGAAATCAATTTTCAGTGGCTACGAAGCGCCCGACGTCACGCTAAGACTGATTTTCTGTCTCTCTCGCACGCACTCTTTGTCGTGTGGTTCAATATTAGCGGCGTCTGCCGCAGGAGAGCCATACTGACTTAGTATCGGGTATAACTGTAGAGTTGCGGTGTCCGCAGCAACTCACAACGTTCCACCTCGTTTTTTTATGAGCTTCCTCTGTGCCTACAGAACATGTGACTCGAAGAGCGAATATGCCTCACCTTGCATAAAAATGGCTTGCTAGGCGACGGCGACTGCAAACACTCACTTGTGTGTGTGTGTGTGTAAGTGTGAGCGGCCGCCAATTGCCAGAGAATACTATTGCCATCCTGCTTCAGCAACAACAGAGAGTCGGTAGAGTCTACTGTTTTGTGCTCCCTTTTGTTGCTTGCTATTTAATTGATTGATAGGTTTGCCAGAATCTCTGTTGATCTCTCTTTTTATACCCGATACTCAAAATGAGTATTGGGGTATATTAGATTTGTGTTAAAAGTGGATGTGTGTAACGTCCAGAAGGAATCGTTTCCGACCCCATAAAGTATATATATTCTTGATCAGCATCAATAGCCAAGTCGATTGAGCCCTGTCTGTCTGTCCGTCTGTCCGTCCGTCCGTCCGTCCGTCTGTCCGTCTGTCCGTCCCCTTCAGCGCCTAGTGCTCAAAGACTATAAGAGCTAGAGCAACGATGTTTTGGATCCAGACTTCTGTGATATGTCACTGCTACAAAAATATTTCAAAACTTCGCCCCGCCCACTTCCGCCCCCACAAAGGACGAAAATCTGTGGCATCCACATTTTTAAAGATACGATAAAACCAAAAACGCAGAATCCTAGATGATGACTATATGTTCTAGAGTGTAAAATTTCAACCAGATCGTATAATTATTATAGCCAGAATCAAGAAAACAATTTCATTCTTTCTCGCTCTATCTCTCTCTAACACACAGGTTTCATGGTCGGTTTTGCCAATTGCAAAATATGAGTTCAAGGATCTCAGAACCTATAAGAGCAACCAAATTTGGTATCCACACTCCTGTGATATCGGACCTTGACCATTTTGTGTCAAAATTTCGCCACACCCCCTTCCGCCCCCGCAAAGGGCGAAAATCTGGGGCATCCACAAATCTCAGAGACTATTAAGGCTAGAGTAACCAAATTTGGTACACACACTCCTTTAAGATGTCACTATAAAACGTATATCTCAAAATTTCGCCCCACCCCCTTCCGCCCCCACAAAGGACGAAAATCTGTTGCATCCACAATATTGCAGATTCGAGAAAACTAAAAACGCAGAATCATAGATAATGACCATATCTATCAGATTGCTGAATCTGGATCAGATCAGATCATTTTTATAGCCAAAAGGAACAAATCAATTTGCACTGTCTACGCAGCGCCCGACGTCACGCTCAGACTGATTTTCTGTCTCTCTCGCACGCATTCTTTGTCGTGTCGTTCAATATTAGCGGCGTCTGCCGGAGGAGAGCCCCACTGACTAAGTATCGGGTATAACTGTAGAGTTGCGGTGTCCGCAGCAACTCACAACGTTCCCCCTCGTTTTTTTGAAACAACAACAACAATTAAATTTGCATGTGCTTAACATTTTATGATAATTAAGTGGCAGACCCAGACGACAGCAAAACACGATTTGCGTGCGTGCGTGTGGTCCGCTCTGCCGGAGATCTGACTGATTTTTGTTGGTTCTGTTCACGTTCTCGTATGGGACACATATGTAATTAATTGAGTTGTTGTTGTCGCGCCCAGCGCCCACATATTGCGTGTTTTTATACATACATACATAACCAAATTCGAATATCAATCAAATTTCGATAACAAAAGCGAGGAACATACATATTTACACTTCATATGCATATATCTCGTCGCTCTACCTCTTTGCACTCCGCCATTTAGTCAGGTCTTTGGTTGGTTTTACTGCTCGAGTGACCAAAAAATGGAAACAGATAAAATCAAATATATAAAAATCTCCCAAGCGGTTCCACCGATTTTTATAACATATTTGTATAATTGGAGCCAATTAATTGCGAGGAAACACGATAATGCCGTGTGGTTCCAGAGCCCAAAGATAGCAACAAAGAGTATAAATACTCCATGCAGTCACATTGTTGCAGATCCAACTCCAAGTCGCGCCATGCTTTTTAAAACCTTCAAAATCTGTCTGCTTCTCGGGCTGCTTCACAACACCGTGGGCGAGGTGGGTAGATGTGTGGAGACCCCCCCAACAGCAGAATCCACAAATAATCCTCGGTCAAATTCTAGAAAAAATGGGAGCCCGTGTCCATAGAAACCTACAGCACGGATGAGAGCCAGCTGAAAATCGAGTCCAAAGTCGATCGTCTGAAGCGCGGAGAGTTCGGCCTTTCGTGCACCTTGGAGTGGAAATACGACGCGGATGAGACCACAATGGTGGGTGACCAACATCCCATCTTTCAATTCTTGAATCCAACCGCCGCAGGTCGAGGGCACTGCTTACCGCAGCAGCTCTGGGGCGGAGAACGACTATAAGATCCTGCCCTGGTCTGCACCCAAGCTGATCCTCTACGAGTATCTCGACACGTACTACAAGGACTTGCTCATCCCGAACTTTGGCCACTGCTCGAATCTGCCGCAGTTCGAGGGAAAGTTCCAGCCGCCGTGGCCGAAGGACACCTACCACTTGGACAAATCCGTCTTCGATGGCGAGGGACTTCCGGAAGTTGTTCCGCCCGGTTTCTACAAGATTATCTACACAGTCACCGGACCCAATCAGCCAGAATGGGGTGTACATTTAATCCTTAAGGTAACAGCTAAATTGTTTTAAGAAAATACAAATTAAAGGCTTCACCAAATGCGAATATTTGTACTCTCATTGTACTCTCCCTTTCCTTCTTTGCCATTTAGTCGCTTATTTAATCCCTTATTACACACTCAGCAGAAGAGATAATCGCACGTTTGACGCGAGAGAGAGAGAGTGAGACAGCAAGTCAAAGAGAGTGGGAGAGAGAAAGGCGAAGCACAACACGGCCGAAGACAGGCACAAAGACAGCGCCGGTCATCGTTCAAGTCGTATTTTAAATTGGGTCTGCGGCCAGCTACACATATTGTATGCCTCTCGACAGAAAGAGAGGGAAAACGAAAGAGCAGAGAGCAGAGAGTGGTAGTGGTAGTGGAAGGGGCCTGGCAACATCTTCTCGTTATGGCCCCAGTCCCTGTCAAGAAGTAACCAAGCCAAAAGACAGCAGCAGCAGCAGCAGGAGGAGAGCGTGGGGAAGTTAAAGATTTACGGCAACATCGTTGTCGAATCGCTCGGATTCATCGTCGTCGTCGTCATCGTCATCATCTCTGCCTCTGCCGCTGCCGCTGCTTCTGCTGCTGTTGTACACGATTGATCCTCTGCGGTTGCTAAATGAACGCCTCCAGGGAGTTGCCAGTGCGCTTTTATTAGCATCTCTCAGCCCCTTCCCTTCCAGCCCAGAAAACTCTTCTTCTGTTTTGATTCGTTCGAATCGCGATAATTTGATTTTGTACAAGATCACACACATACACATTCGATTATTCCATTGCGTTGGTGGGTGGCACTTGAGGCTCCAGATGCCCAGGGCCTGGGCGTCGTCCCATCGGATCCCAGCGTTAAATTAAATTAAGTGCAACAGCAGATCCCTTTCCACCACGAAGCGACACGACGCCCCGAAGTGTAGGCAGCTCAAGTGCCGATCATGCCACTTAGACGAGGGTCGAGCCTGGGATCGGTACGGGGCCGGAGCACTTCAAGGGGGTAGGACCACATTCAATTGCCTCTTCAATATATTGATCACTTGAGTCGCTCCGCAACTCTTGTGTGTACTTGTGTCTGGGCCCCTTTACATCCACTGATAGTACAGTGCCAGCCAACCAGAATTTATGACTTTATTCTCTCGACAGATCTTTTGTTTAGCCATCGCGTAATTTGTTGCCTACAATTATGAGAGCTCTCTTTGTTGTGGTTACGTCACATATCTCTGTGATACCCAACGAATGACAAACGGGAAGGGTATATAGAAATGAACAGAAGACCCGTCGATGCTCTCCCATCGAAGAACGGGTTGGTCAGAGTTAGTAGGAACCTTATACATACGAGTAATTATCAATAATTCCGTGTTCTGTGTATAAAATAATAATATTATCATTTTAATAAAACAAGAGCTTGAAATTCCACTTACTGGTCGGTCGCAAACCGAATCGATTTGGTGGAATTCCGGTATTCGTTTCGCTCGGTCCGATAGCGTTAGATCCCAAAAATTTCTGTATGGCTCGTGCTGTACCCAGATGTAAAACATACATGTGACACGAAGATTGCGTGCATATCGTGATTGGAGATGAGTTACACACAGTTGAAGGACCAGATTGTTAGCTGGTTAGCACTATAAAAGCCACAAAGCTGTGCCACTATGTCACAATTGTTGGCCAAAATGTTGCCCCGCTCGTTGCGATCGTTCTCTGGACTTTGCCTGGTACTTCTGGTCGCGCAGAGCTGGAACAGTGCGGTAAATATCTCCCCCGTGGACGCTGTTCGAGTGATCAAATGTTCCCCCACATTGAACAGCGCAAATGGGACTACGAGCCAATGTCCATCACCACCCACTCCTCGAACGAGAGCAAGCTTAAGATCGGAGCCAAAATCGATCGGGTCAATCGCGGCGGTTTCGCCATTTCGGCCACAATCGAATTCCGCTACCTTCTCGATGATACGGTCATGGTAGGTATAAATGAGAGAGTCTTCTGATTAATGCCTGATCGATCCTCTTCCGCTTGATCAGGTGGAGGCGACCGCCTATCGCAGTTCGTCGGGACAGGAGAGTGACTACAAGTTGGTCCCCTTCGCCATTCCTAAGCAGCCCTACGAGGATTTGCTAAACACCCACTACAAGGATATGGTGATCGAGAACCTGGGCCTGGAACGCCCAGTTCGAGGACAAGTTCGTGCCCCCGTGGCCGCAGAAGATCTACAACTTGGACAAGTGCGTGGCTGACAACGACGGTTTCCCCGAAGTTCTGCCCCTGGGCTTCTATAAAATAATCCTCACCTTCACGGGACCCGTTGAGTGGGGAATGACACTTATTGTAAAAGTGACAAGCAAACTGATGTGATATTCCAATGCGAAGGAACCCGAATGGACAACTATCTTTTACCCATACATTTAGAAATTTTGTAACGCTATGCAGACTATTAAATCAAGTAGATCGATCATACAAAATCAAAATGGTTGTCAGGAGAGGATTTTTATACCCTCGATATACTCGAAGAGTTTGGATCGCAAAGCCCCTAGATCTCAAAGACAAGAGCTAGCAGATTGCCGAGTCAAGTTTAGATCGGATCATTATAGCCAGGAGGAGGAGGAACTGTAGGCTAAGCTACCCCCAGCCACGCGCTTACTCCTTCTCCCTCTCTCTCCCACACACTCTTCATCGTGCAGGGTGCGCCCTCTGGTGGAAGGAGCGCGATAAAACGTTGTGGTGTTGTTGTTAGAATAGACACCGCAACTCTACAGTTATACCCGATACTAAGTCAGTATGGCTCTCCTCCGGCAGACGCCGCTAATATTAAACGACACGACAAAGAGTGCGTGCGAGAGAGACAGAAAATCAGTCTGAGCGTGACGTCGGGCGCTGCGTAGCCAGTGCAAATTGATTTGTTCCAATAAAAATGATCTGATCTGATCCAGATTCAGCAATCTGATAGATATGGTCATTATCTATGATTCTGCGGTTTTAGTTTTCTCGAATCTGCAATATTGTGGATGCAACAGATTTTCGTCTTTTGTGGGGGCGGAAGGGGGTGGGGCGAAATTTTGAGATATACGTTTTATAGTGACATCTTAAAGGAGTGTGTGTACCAAATTTGGTTACTCTAGCCTTAATAGTCTCTGAGATTTGTGGATGCCTCAGATTTTCGTCCTTTGCGGGGGCGGAAGGGGGTGTGGCGAAATTTGGACACGAAACGGTCAAGGTCCGATATCACAGGAGAGTGGATACCAAATTTGGTTGCTCTGGCTCTTATAGGTTCTGAGATCCTTGAACTCATATTTTGCAATTGGCAAAACCGACCATGAAACCTGTGTGTTAGAGAGAGACAGAGCGAGAAAGAATAAAATTGTTTTCTTGATTCTGGCTATAATAATTATACGATCTGGTTCAGATTTTGAACTCTAGAAGATATAGTCATCTTCTACGATTCTGCGTTTTTAGTTTTCTCGTATCGTCGAAATTGTGGATGCCACAGATTTTCGCCCTTTGTGGGGGCGGAAGTGGGCGGGGCAAAGTTTTGAAATATTCTTGTAGCAGTGACATATCACAGAAGTCTAGATCCAAAACATCGTTGCTCTCGCTCTTATAGTCTTTGAACACTAGGCGCTGAAGGTGACGGACAGACGGACGGACGGACAGACGAACAGACAGACATGGCTCTATCGACTCGTCTATTGATGCTGATGAAGAATATATATACTTTATGGGGTCGGAAACGATTCCTTCTGGACGTTACACACATCCACTTTTACCACAAATCTAATATACCCCAATACTCATTTTGAGTATCGGGTATAAAAAAAGAGACAGACCGTAAAAAGAAATGTACAGAATATGAAAACTGATCAGAAATAAATCATAAGCTCACAAATATAAAGACTGAGGACCGGGTTTCAAGTTGTTCCCCCCTTTCCATTAATCCCGGCTAAAATGATGTTGTAAATGGGGCAAATTAATTGCGAGGAAACACGATAATTCCGTGTGATTGCAGAGCACAAAGATAGCACCCAAGGGTATAAATACTCCATCCGCAGTCACATTGTTGCAGATCCAACTCCAAGTCGCGCCATGCTTTTTAAAACCTTCAAAATCTGTCTGCTTCTCGGGCTGCTCCGCGGCACTGTGGGCGAGGTAGGTAGAGATGTGGTGACCCCCAACAGCAGAGTCCTCACATAATCTACGGTCAAATTCTAGAGAAAATGGGACTACGAGCCCGTGTCCATAGAAACCTACAGCACGGATGAGAGTAAGCTGAAGGTCGAATCCAAAATCGATCGTCTAAAGCGCGGAGAGTTCGGAATTTAGTGCGCCGTGGAGTGGAAATACGATACGGATGAGACCACAATGGTGGGTGATCCGACCCATTGAAATCACATTCGATCTTTCAATCTTTTAATCCAATCGCCGCAGGTCGAGGCCAGTGCTTACCGCAGCAATTCTGGGGCGGAGAACGACTACAAGGTCCTGCCCTGGTCTATACCCAAGCAGCCCTACTATGAGTATCTCAACACGTACTACAAGGACGTGCTCATTAATAACCTTGGCCACTGCTCGAATCTGCCGCAGTTCGAGGGGAAGTTCCAGCCGCCTTGGCCGAAGGACAACTACCTCGTCGACAAATGCGTGATCGACGGCGAGGGGCTTCCGGAAGTTGTTCCGCTCGGTTTCTACAAGATTATATTCATAATAAGCGGACCCGATCAGCCTGAATGGGGTTTCACTGTAGTCCTTAAGGTAACAGCTAAACTTTTTTAGACAACTGTTTTTCGGATTCGGAAAGAATATAGAAATTTTCACACATTTGGGATACCAACCGACAGATCCCACACGTATGTGGAAAGTGCAATTACAATTGTAGAAAGTACTAGGATATAGATAACTAGAAGCTTCGAAGCTGTAAGATAAAACCCAAGGGCATAAATAGTGTAGCAAAATCACATTGTCGCAGAGCAAACTTCTTGCCAGAACCTGGCTTCTGTGGTGGGGATTTGTGGTGGAAGTGGATGTGTGTAACACCCAGAAGGAAGCGTTTACGACACCATAAAGTATATATATTCTTGATCAGCATCAACAGTCATGTCGATATACCCATGTCCGTCCGTCCGTGCGTGTAAAGAAAAATGGAAACTGATCAAATCTAGTATATCAAAATCTCCCAAACAGTTCATCCGAATTTTTTCGAATTTAGATTATTTTAAATAAATAAAGTAGGGCCGCGGCAAAGGCAGCGGCTCACAACGTTCCCCCTCGTTATACCCGATACTCAAAATGAGTATTGGGGTATATTAGATTTGTGGTAAAAGTGGATGTGTGTAACGTCCAGAAGGAATCGTTTCCGACCCCATAAAGTATATATATTCTTGATCAGCATCAATAGCCGAGTCGATTGAGCCCTGTCTGTCTGTCCCTCCGTCCGTCTGTCCGCCTGTCCGTCCCCTTCAGCGCATAGTGCTCAAAGACTATAAGAGCTAGAGCAACCATGTTTTGGATAGAGACTTCTGTGATATGTCACTGCTACAAAAATATTTCAAAACTTCGCCCCGCCCACTTCCGCCTCCACAAAGGACGAAAATCTGTGGCATCCACAATTTTAAAGATATGAGAAAACCAAAAACGTAGAATTGTAGAGAATGACCATATCTTTAAGACTGCGGAATCTGATTTGGATCGTATTATTATTATAGCCAGCATCAAGAAAACAATTTCATTTTTTCTCGCCGCATAGGCGGCTTTGCTTAGAGTAAAACATTAGCGCCTAGATCTCAGAGACTACAAAAACTAGAGCAACCAAATTTGGTATCCACACTCCAAATATATCGGACCGAGACGAGTTTGTTTCAAAATTTCGCCACACCCCCTTCCGCCCCCGCAAAGGACGAAAATCTGGGGAATTTAAAAATCTCAGAGACTATTAAGGCTAGAGTAACCAAATTTGGTATCCGCACTCCTGTTAGATCTTACTATAAAACGTGTATCTCAAAGTTTCGCCCCACCCCCTTCCGTTCACACAAAGGACGAAAATCTGTTGCATCCACAATATTGCACAATCGAGAAAACTTAAAACGCAGAATCATAGATAATGACCATATCTATCAGATTGCTGAATCTGGATCAGATCAGATCATTTTTATAGCCAAAAGGAACAAATCAATTTGCAGTGGCTACGCAGCGCCCGACGTCACGCTCAGACTGGTTTTCTGTCTCTCTCGCACGCACTCTTTGTCGTGTCGTTTAATATTAGCGGCGTCTGCCGGAGGAGAGCCATACTGACTTAGTATCGGGTATAACCGTAGAGTTGCGGTGTCCGCAGCAACTCACAACGTTCCCCCTCGTTTTTCATTAATCTCGGCTAAAATAGTTTGGATAACGATATTATAATTGGGGAAAATTAATTGCGAGGAAACACGATAGTTCTGTGTGATTGCAGAGCCAAAAGAAAGCACCAAAGGGTATAAATACTCCATCCGCAGTCACATTGTTGCAGATCCAACTCCAAGTCGCGCCATGCTTTGCAAAACCATCAAAATCTGGCTGCTTCTCGGGCTGCTCCACAGCACCGTGGGCAAGGTAGGTAGAGGTCTGGTGACCTCCTAGCAACAGAATCCCCACACAATCCACTGTTGAATTGTAGAAAAACTGGGACTTCGAGACCGTGTCCTTAGTTACCTACAGCACGGATGACAGCCAGATGAAGATCGAGTCCAAAGTCGAACGTCTGAAGCGCGGAGAGTTCGGCCTTTCGTGCACCTTGGAGTGGAAATACGATATAGATGAGACCACAATGGTGGGTGACCCAAGGGGTAGTGACCAACATCCAACATCTTTCAACCTTTCAATTCTTTAATCCAACCGCGGCAGGTCGAGAGCAGTGCCAAAGCACTTCTGGTGCGGAGAAGGACTATAAGGAGCTGCCGTGGGCTGTACCGAAGCAAACCTTCTATGAGTATCTCGACAAGTACTACATGGACGTGGCCATCCCGAACCTTGGCCACTGCTCTAATCTGCCGCAGTTCGAGGGCAAGTTCCAGCCGCCGTGGCCAAAGGACACCTACCACATCGACAAGTGCGTCTTCGATGGCGATGGGCTTCCGGAAGTTCTTGCACCCGCTTTCTACAAGATTGTCTTCACAGTCACCGGGACAAATCAGCCTGAATGGGGTTTCACTGTAGTCCTTAAGATAACCAATAAAGGGTTCTAGAAAAATAAATTTATATTTTCACACATTTGGGATATCAATACTCGAAAGTCGAAACTTGTATTCCTTGCACGATGACGGGGAGGTCTGGACCTTCACGAATGACTAGAGTCCTCCCCGAATCCCTGACAGGCTAGCGACGATACAGATCAGACCACAAACACATCCAACATTCAATCCATTCACAGGCCAAGAGAGCTGCTTTCCGCAGAAGCTACTACTACGTGTCCTGTGTCCCTTGAATCTCGAACACGCCGGCATTTCCAGGGAAAGTTCCAGTCGCCTTGGTTTCACTCTAGTCCTTCATTTATTCGCTAACGATCGAAACGGTTCGAAGAATTGGGCATCAAAAAGTTGTTCTTGTTCCGGACACGCAATATGTCGTTGTCGAATACTATATTCTACAGGAAATATACTCGGTATACAAGTATAATTTGATAATTACTGCAGCCACGCGCCGCATTCGACTAGAATATATATCCACCGATCGTGGGCTATATAGGTGCCTGTTCGATGCAATCAGTTTTCAGTTTCAGTTTTTGCAAGATGTTCTCCCGCTGCCCGGTGCCGCTCTCGTTCGCCGGCCTTTGGATGTGGATGGTCCTGATGGTCCATAGCTCCATGGAAGAGGTACAGTTAGATAGAGCATGATAACTTGCCCCAGAATAATGCCCAAACGATCCACTCCACCCACAAACAGCGCAACTGGGAATACGAGCCCTTCTCCATAGCTGCCTTCAGTTCGGACGAGAGCCTGCTGAAGATTGGAGGGAGGATCAATCGGTTGAAGCGCGGCGAGTTCGCCTGTTCGATGACCGTCGACTGGAACTACGATCCGGATGAGAACACAATGGTAGGTGGCCAACTCAGACGGCTTTTGGCTACTGCACTCAACCTCTCTCTAGATCGAGGCCGATGCGTATCACAGCAGCACGGTCGTTGAGAGCGACTACAAGATCCTGCCGTGGTCCATTCCCCAGCAGCCCTTCTTTGAGTTCCTGAACGGCTTTTACAAGGACGCCTTCATCAAGAACGTCGGCCACTGCTCCAATTTGGTCCAGTCCGAGGGCGACTACGTGCCGCCCTGGCCTACGACTGGAACTACGATGCGGATGAGAACACAATGGTAGGTGGCCAACTCAGAAGGCTTTTGGCTACTGCACTCAACCTCTCTCTAGATCGAGGCCGATGCGTATCACAGCAGCACGGTCGTTGAGAGCGACTACAAGATCCTGCCGTGGTCCATTCCCCAGCAGCCCTTCTTTGAGTTCCTGAACGGCTTTTACAAGGACGCCTTCATCAAGAACGTCGGCCACTGCTCCAATTTGGTCCAGTCCGAGGACGACTACTTGCCGCCCTGGCCCAGGAACGTCTACACACTCGACAAGTGCTTGGTCAACGGCGATGGGCTGACAGAAATAGTCCCCGAGGGGTTCTACAAGATCGTCTACAAGGCCAGCGGCCAGGTGGATTGGGGCTGCATCCTCATTGTGAAGGTCACCACAAAATTGATCTAATAAAGAGCCGGATGGTCCATGCAACAAGAGTTCCCTGTAACCACTTTGTATCTCCCAGATCTCTCTTAAGCGATATATTTTATTATGATCTGGTGGTGGGGACAATCGTCCAAGTCCTCCAAAGCTTCGGGTTACTTCAGACAGAAGACTCTTGAGGCTTGATCTTAAATCGCATGATCTTTGGTGGCCATTGCCCTCCTGTTGACCTTGTTCTGCTTTAAAGAAATACGAAACGCAAAACGCCTTGCCCATCTCCCGAGGACTTTCCTCACTTCAATTGGGAACTGCATGTTCCAAAGATGTTCTGAGCCCTCATCTGGGTGTACGGGTTGCTAGGTGGCTGTTGTTGGCATCCAAATCGTTCTAAATAGATGGTTGACTTCACACAAATCCAGAGAAAACCCATCTAGGGGCATGGCATGTGACAGAGTCCTTTTATGTAAGGGTGTAAGGCCTCTCCACGGCACAGAAGAGTGTCTCTAATGCAGAGAAATGTGTAGATCAGAGAGATCAACCATTTCAGAGTCAAAACAAGCTACATTCTATAATAATAGCTTTGATTTCGAGCTGGCATTTTACTAAACCATGTAAAAGGGAGCAAAATCCAATGTTAGGTCCGCCATAATCCATTCCTAATCCAAATTGGAGCGGGGAACATGATCTGTTCGTGTTTGCGATTGTAATTGCCAGTGTAATTCGGATCCGCTAATTATACTCTCCATTGTATGTGTATATAAGGCTGATGCCAACGGAACCTGTCCAACAGTTGTTGTTGTGTTTAGGAGATGTTGTCATACATCATTCCGTTTCTGATCGTTTCTTCGGCCTTGTACGATGGCTGTGCCGCAAAGGTGAACCCAAAGGATACACACCAGATACAAATACATAGTTTGATCGATGAAATCTATAGAAAAACTGGGAGTGTGAACCCCAATCGGTCAGCGTGTATTCCACCAACGAAAGCGTCTTGGATATTCAGGTGAGAATGGAGCGGGTGGGCCGCACGGGGTTTTTCTTCTCGGGAAACGTTTACTAGAACCTCGAAATCGACGACAGCCTCATGGTGAGTGACTACTATTATTCTGAACGACCTACATTGACGAGTGTGTGGTTTTTAGCTGGAGGTGGTGCTCTACCGGAGCACAACCGGCGCCGAAAGTGACTACAAGCTGACCCCCATGTCGATTCCCAGGCAGACATTCATCGAATACCTAAACACCTACTACAAGGACATGGTGATCAAGAACCTGGGCGACTGCTCCGATCTGCCGCAGTACGAGGACAAGTATGTGCCGCCGTTCCCGAAGAAAACCTACACCCTGACCCGCTGCACCGTCAATGGCAAGGGGATGCCACAAGTCCTTCTCGACGGATTCTACAAGATTCTAATCACGATCAGCCACGCGACAGTGATCCAAAAGTTGGAAGTCATTATTAAAATCACAAATACGATGTTGTGAACAGTCGCACTTATCCGTTAAATAAAGGCAAGCAAAAACAACCTCCTAGAAATGTCGGTCCGAGGGTCCCAGAGTCCCAGGGTCCCAGGGTGCCAGGGTCCTAGAGTTTTTGAGCCGAATTCCAGCTGCAAGTGTCGTTATTCCTGTCCCAAAATGGCTTGCGGATGAGTCAAGTTGGCCAGGTAGAAACCGATCAGAATCGCCTCTGCGGCACGGCATCCAGCAGTCCACTGCTCGAGTGAGAAATTGGCAAGACATGTTTGGAAATTGTTGTGGCAAAGAGTGTTTGGAGGCGTGTGCACGTTGGGGTGGCACGTTGGCGAAAAAGTGCCAATGTGTCTTGCCTTGCAGGGGAAACTCTGTGCCACAGTTGCACAGTTGCAGCGGCTAATTTATTGCAAATTGTTGAAAGCCGAAGCCCATGCTGTTGCCTTTTCCTGGTGCTGCTCCTGCTGGCTGTCAGCTGATGACAGCCGCCTGGCTGCCTCCCCTCGCGGCCCCACCACTGTGCTCGGTGCTGTGTTTTTCCCATTTTCAGCCAGCCCAGCTCCATTTGCTGCCCCAAAATTTACGTTGCGACTGCATGGGAACTGCTTGAACTGCTGCCAAATGAAGTCCTCTATGGGGATCGAGAATTGGAGGCAGCTGCGAAATACCCCGGGGTTCTTAGTGGCCCCAAAGCACAATCGTTGAATGTCGCCCAGTGATTCGCTGGAACTATATATCTATACATATATTCCACTTTGGCACAGAAAACCCTTTTACTATCAGTGTTTTATATCTATAAAAGACAGAAAAATTGTAGAATCATAGAGAAAGACCATATCTACCAGAGTGCCGAGTCTGGACTAGATCGGATCAATATTATAGCCAGAAGGAACAAATGAAATTGCACTGTTTCTCCCTCTCCCTCCCTCCCTCTCTTGCACACACTCTTCTTCGTGCAATGTGCGTGCTCTGTCGGAGGGGAGCGGGATAAAACGACTGCTGTTGTTGTGAGAATAGTGAGAGAAAAGGGACAGATGTAACGAAAAATGGAAACAGAAAAATCCATTCGTTGAATCAAATATATTTTAAAACTTGGCGAATGAACAGCTAAAACAAGAACAGAACCAGACAACAGCATTTCCATTTATTTATTTATATTATACATATTTCCATCTACAATCAATTGACGGAATTACAACAGAAATTGAACAATAAATGAATATTAGCCAAAGGAGTATCCAAAATACAACAACTTCGGGTGCACCGTGTGATTAGCATATTGAAAATGTTCAATTTAAGCGCTAATCAGCTACGGATACCCCCCTCCGGCGTACCCCTGGGCCGTGCTACTGTCACGACAGTATCTGGCAATAAATGGTTATCTGACATCAAATAATTACAGCGTTTTCGGCCAGACAAAATCGTTGTCGCTGTTGTTGTAGCTAGATGTATCCGCGTTGTAGTTGTTGTTGTTGTTGCTGCTGTTGACGGCTGCCTGCCGCCAAAGTTTAGCCGCCAATTTGAGTGCCAATAAAGCGCGTGTGCGCCATAGAAAAGAGATTTCATTTTCAAAACCTAGCGACAGCCCGACAGACCGGCGGACGGATTGATTTTGCCAGGGATAGAGCTTTGTTGCTGTCGCTGCTGCCTTTGCGCTAATTAACCAAAAACGCAGCCAATTATTTCGAAAAGTGGCAGAGCGCAATGGAAAATGGGTGGAGGGGGGCGGTGGGCACAGGGAAATGGGAAATGGGTGGCAAGGGGCAAACAAGTTTTGATTTTGCGATTGCTCTTTGAGGCGGAACCTGTTTGGTGATTTCCATTCGATCTGGCTTTTAATCTGCGTAGACTCTCGTCCCCCACTTGGATCATCCGAACGATAAGGGAGATTTATAGCCTGCTTGCCGTTCAATTCGGATCTCGATTGTGATTGGATTACGACACGAATGCAAAATCCAGCAAAATGAGGTACAATTCTCTGTTCAAATCCATCTATTTTTGAGGTTATCAGTCCCCAAATCGGGGCTTTTGAATATTTTGGGGCTGTATTGCAAACATCGGAGCACACACAGAGCTTTCGAGCTGCCACAAAGGGGGAGGGGGCAGGGAACGTGGCATGGCATGGCGTGTCGTGGGGAAAGCTGCGGCGGATAGTCAGTCAGAATGCAAAGCTTGTTAAAATTCATGTAATGCATTAACAGAGAAAAACAACCACAAATTACACACACACACACACACACAGACGAGAGGGAGGAACCCGGGGAGACGGGGATTGAGGGATTCAGGGATACTGCAACGCGGCACAGAGGCAAAAGGCCGACGGGCTGCAATGAAAAGGCAATTAAAGCGCAGCAGGATCGGATGTGCAGTGGAGGGGGTCAGTCCCAGGGTTCCAGGGGGGGACGGGATAGGAGACTGCAGTGGAGGTTGCTGCTGCTGCTGCTGCTGCTGTGGCCGTTGCAGCAATCAATTGCATGCTTCAATGGACAAATATACGAGCATAGACAAGTGGAGAGCCCGGCCAGATAGACATGGCCGATACGAACGCCGTAGCAAATGCGTTCGCCCAGCCCAGCTACAAAAGGTTCGAAAAGTGCCAAGTTGAGTCAATCAACTTGCAGCAGTGTTGCCCCTTGCCGCTGCCGCTGCCCCTGCCTGCTGTCTGCTGCGTGCCAGTGTGGCTGTGGCACCGTCCACTCGCCCTCTCACTTGGCAGCAATTAATCAAAAGACCAGCTCCAAATCGGTGCCCAGGCTGGGAGCTTTATTATTGCAATCAAGTCAATTACCTGCCCCAAAGTTGTGCCTGCAGCCGTGGCTGGGGCACAGACGTTTAATTATAACTTTTGGCAGCAATTAACAGACAGAAATTTAGCGGGCCACGCACCCTCCGCCATCGAGTTTCGGCTTCCATTTGTCATGAGAGGAAGCCTATTACTGAGAGTGCCCGGGATAGAGCAGCAGCGCTAACGAAGAGAGCAGCGAGCGATCGGGAGCAGGGCAGAGAGCGGAACGAAGAATTAGGAACACAAAAATATATGCCATTGATTACGAAACACTGCCCACTTTTCTACTCAAAGACCTAATTGCTTTTTCCACTGCATTTTGTCACACTGTGCGGTAGAGGGTCTTGGCAGGGGTGGAGGCAGGAGAACCATAAAGAACAAATAAGGCAGCGAGCAGCTTGAGAATCTCTACTCCGCCTCTCCTCTCTGAAGACATTTTTCCGTATTATGCATCCGCTTAACTCCTCCCTACTGCCTCTCACCGCTCGGCAAACCCCAACCCCAACCCCAGCTCAAGCTCAAGTGCTCCGTGTACTAGGGGTCTTTTGCTGCTGCAGCGACAGAAAACAAAAAGGACAAAAGACCAAAGACTCGTCGGCTCAGACTCATGACAGCCGGCGAAGTGGGGTGAGAGGGGGTTAGAAGGGGTAGCCTGTCTTGGTGTGATTTGGCAGCACACACACACACACACGAAAGGCAGCGGCAGCATCATTTTTTCTGCTGATGAAGTTGAACAATTTCAGATACCAGAGCCCCAGCAAGCAAGCAGTGCAGGAGAGAAGGTAAGCGAACGGCGGAGCAGCCAAAGAGAGGAGGACAGGGGCCTCAGGGTGATGAGAGGAGAAGATAGAGGTTAGCAAAACGGACAGAGAAGACAGTCAGGGACGGACAGGACAGTGCTGGTGCTGAGCCCAAGCCCGTGCCCATTGCAGGCAGTCCGGCCAACGTTGTTGGCGTTTTCAGTTTTTTCGTATCTCTGAATTTGTGGATGCCACAGATTTTCGCCCTTTGTGTGGGCGGTAGGGGGTGGGGCGAAATTCTGAGATATACGTTTTAAAGTTAGATCTAACAGAAGTGTGGATACCAAATTTGGTTACTCTAGCCTTAATAGTCTCTGAGATTTGTGAATATCCCCAGATTTGCATCCTTTGCGGGGGCGGAAGGGGGTGTGGCGAAATTTTGAAACAAACTCGTCTAGGTCCGATATATTAGGAGTGTGGATACCAAATTTGGTTGCTCTAGCTTTTATAGTCTCTGAGATCTAGGCGCTAATGTTTTACTCTAAGCAAAGCCGCCTATGCTACGTGTGTGTTAGAGAGAGACAGGGCGAGAAAAAATGAAATTGTTTTCTTGATGCTGGCTATAATAATAATACGATCCAATTCAGATTCTGCAGTCTAAAAGATATGGTCATTCTCTACGATTCTGCGTTTTTGGTTTTCTCGTATCTTTAAAATTGTGGATGCCACAGATTTTCGCCCTTTGTGGGGGCGGAAGTGGGCGGGGCAAAGTTTTGAAATATTTTTGTAGCAGTGACATATCACAGAAGTCTGGATCCAAAACATCGTTGCTCTAGCTCTTATTGTCTTTGAGCACTAGGCGCTGATAGGGACGGACAGACGGATGGACGGACAGACGGACAGACAGACAGGGCTCAATCGACTCGGCTATTGATGCTGATCAAGAATATATAAATTTTAATTTTATTTCTTTCAATTTTTATTTTATTTTTTTCGGTTTGAGATAGGCGTGGCGACGGCCGACGCGGTTGATTTCTCCCCCCGAACTGCTCTACTGCTTACAAGTAAGTTCCCAGCACTCCCGACGCTCACTGCTCGTTCTGCAACATTGTTGCGTACCCAAAACTCCGGTGTCGCTGGAAAACATCCCCTGTATAACGGCTGATCTTGTTATACCCAAAATATACTCAAAATGAGTATTGGGGTATATTAGATTTGTGGTAAAAGTGGATGTGTGTAACGTCCAGAAGGAATCGTTTCCGACCCCATAAAGTATATATATTCTTGATCAGCATCAATAGCCGAGTCGATTGAGCCCTGTCTGTCTGTCCGTCTGTCCGTCCGTCGGTCCGTCCGTCCGTCCGTCCGTCCGTCCCCTTCAGCGCCTAGTTCTCAAAGACTATAAGAGCTAGAGCAACGATGTTTTGGATCCAGACTTCTGTGATATGTCACTGCTACAAAAATATATCAAAACTTCGCCCCGCCCACTTCCGCCCCCACAAAGGACGAAAATCTGTGGCATCCACATTTTTAAAGATACGATAAAACCAAAAACGCAGAATCGGTGAGGATGACCATATCTTCTACAGTGCAAAATCTGAACCAGATCGTATAATGATTATAGCCAGAATCAAGAAAACAATTTCATTCTTTCTCGCTCTGTCTCTCTCTAACACATAGGTTTCATGGTCGGTTTTGTCAATTGCAAAATATGAGTTCAAGGATCTCAGAACCTATAAGAGCCAGAGCAACCAAATTTGGTATCCACACTCCTGTGATATCGGACCTTGACCGTTTCGTGTCCAAATTTCGCCACACCCCCTTCCGCCCCCGCAAAGGACGAAAATCTGGGGCATCCACAAATCTCAGAGACTATTAAGGCTAGAGTAACCAAATTTGGTATCCGCACTTCTGTTAGATCTCACTATAAAACGTATATCTCAGAATTTCGCCGCACCCCCTTCCGCCCCCACAAAAGACGAAAATCTGTTGCATCCACAATATTGCACATTCGATAAAACTAAAAACGCAGAATCATAGATAATGACCATATCTATCAGATTGCTGAATCTGGATCAGATCGGATCATTTTTGTAGCCAAAAGCAAGAAATCAATTTTCAGTGGCTACGCAGCGCCCGACGTCACGCTCAGACTGATTTTCTGTCTCTCTCGCACGCACTCTTTGTCGTGTGGTTCAATATTAGCGGCGTCTGCCGCAGGAGAGCCATACTGACTTAGTATCGGGTATAACTGCAGAGTTGCGGTGTCCGCAGCAACTCACAACGTTCCACCTCGTTTTTATATATTTTTTCGATCGATTGTGTTAACTCCTCCTTCACTTAAGTGGAAGACGTCCTCGGATTCCTTTAAGCCGTCAATTAGCACTTGGAGGTCACGTTGGCGTCTGTTTCTCGGAGCCAATCCAGATATTATCGGTCTTCTTACGAGTCCTGATTCCAGTTGGTCGATGTGTCGTAAGTTTCCATACTTAACCTTTAAAAGTACGGCAAGCTCGGTACGTCTTCATGGTTTGTTATGTCGAGGAATGTGGATACTGTTGATCCTGGAGACTTCCTCGCGTAGTTCTGTTTATCGATTGTATCCACTATGTCGTTTATGATGATTATGCCATCATCGATGCGTGTTACAGGTTCGCGATGACACCGGAGTGTAGTTGCTGCGCACAAGTTGTGTAGGGAAGTTTTTTACAGAATGTTGTTGTAAGAGTGGTAGCGCAGTTTCCGATAGCTGTAACATGGTTACCACCGTCGGCAATTTTTCGTCTTCGGCGAAGTTAATTGTGATGCCGTTGTGCTCAACAGGGTGATTACAGATTAATCTTACAGAATATTTTTTTTTTTTTTTTGTAAACTAGGTAAGGCTTAGGAAAGAATTCATTATTAAATAAAACTTTGATTTTAGCTTCCTCTATTAAATCAGTAATAGTTAAATTCGTAGAGTGTTCATTAATTATTATTCTCAAATCGTGAGAGTCTAATACGGAAGGGTTAACAATTCCTATCTTTGCAAGTGTAACTGATAACATTAATGCTTTTAATTCTGAAATAATTATTCTGTTTCTTGAAAGTAATGTCTCATTTGCGATTGTAGGAATTGGTTTCTTAACTCTTCTGTATCCTCTATTATTGTTGTATATTGAATAGTGAAGAGGAATATGAACTCATTATGAACTGATGTCTATCTTAAATTGTCCTTGTGGACCACCCTTCCTTTTATTAGGACCGTTGTCCCCAAGTCTGCCTCGATTTTATTTTCGGTGTACAAAGGTGTCAGTTTGTTTCCTAATCGTTTGTTTGCTTTTACAAGGACTGTGTCACCTACTTGAAACTGTCTATCATGTCTTACTTCATTCAGTTTTTTCATTTGGAGTTGTTGTGCTTTATGAACTCTATTCCTGATTTCCACCTCAAGTTCAGGGGAGGACGAGTGAATTACATCGACCGGACGTTTCTTCGTTACGGAGTGAACTGTGTTATTGTATTCAATAGTTGCTTGAAGTATCGTTTCCACAGTATTTGTAAGCTTCCTTTGGGCTGTTAAACATCTCGCAATGTCATTAAGGGTGCTATGGAATCTTTCGACTTGTCCATTGGAAGTACTATGAAGTGGTGGAGCATTTATAGTTTGAATGTTATATTGGTTACTTAATAATGATTTTATTGTCTCGGACTTTATGGAAGGTTCGTTATCGCAATAGATCGTCTTGGTGTTCCGGTAAAAATTGATAAGTTGTAAAATTGCTGATTGTATGTCAACTATTGTTCTTGAAGCGATGGGTTGGACAACTGCAAATTTTGAAAGCTTGTCTATGCATGTGAGGAAATATTTTTTATCGGTTGAATATACGTCGATATGTAGCATTTCGCCCACATACGAGGGTATGGGTGTTTCCCCAAGTATTTGTTTTTGTGGGTGTCGGTTGTACTTGGCCGTTTGACAAATTTTGCAATTTGCAACAACCTCGACTGCTAATTTGGTCATTTTCGGGAAAAAATAGTCTTGTAAAATTTGTTTTACATTCTCCTGTGCCGCCCTATGGGCTCTATTGTGTTCTGTAATAACTATTTCTTTTTGTTCGTTCTTGTCCAAAATGTCATTTACTATATGTTTTGTGTATCGGAATATTGTTGTTGGAAATGTTTCTATTAATTTATGTTGAATGAATGCTAATATGGGTAATTCGCAGTGGATTGCATTTACGACATCTTTTTTGACAGCGTCACTTATTTTTTTAATTAACGAGTCCCTACTTGAGAAATATATTGTATGTCGGTTCTTTTCAACGAACAAAATGGTTTTGCGATTTGAAGCTACTTCATGTTCCTCTATTATAATTTGGTTTCGAAAACAGTTGATTGGTTTGTCTGTTGATTCTATAGTGTATGTAAGTGATATTTCGCTGTGTATTGTGGCCCTGTCTGACTGTGCATCATCTTCTAAGGTATGGATGTTGTGTCGTGATAGTGCGTCAGCGACGAAGTTTTCTTTTCCTGGCTTGTAGAAGATATTTTCATTGTGCTCGTCTATGAGACCTTTCCAACGTCTTATTATACCCGATACTCAAAATGAGTATTGGGGTATATTAGATTTGTGGTAAAAGTGGATGTGTGTACGTCCAGAAGGAATCGTTTCCGACCCCATAAAGTATATATATTCTTGATCAGCAACAATAGCCGAGTCGATTGAGCCCTGTCTGTCTGTCCGTTTGTCCGTCCGTCCGTCCCCTTCAGCGCCTAGTGCTCAAAGACTATAAGAGCTAGAGCAACGATGTTTTGGATCCAGACTTCTGTGATATGTCACTGCTACAAAAATATTTCAAAACTTCGCCCCGATCACTTCCGCCCCCACAAAGGACGAAAATCTGTGGCATCCACATTTTTAAAGATACGATAAAACCAAAAACGCAGAATCGGTGAGGATGACCATATCTTCTACAGTGCAAAATCTGAGCCAGATCGTATAATGATTTTAGCCAGAATCAAGAAAACAATTTCATTCTTTCTCGCTCTGTCTCTAACACACAGGTTTCATGGTCGGTTTTGTCAATTGCAAAATATGAGTTCAAGGATCTCAGAACCTATAAGAGCCAGAGCAACCAAATTTGTTATCCACACTCCTGTGATATCGGACCTTGACCGTTTCGTGTCCAAATTTCGCCACCCCCCCTTCCGCCCCCGCAAAGGACGAAAATCTGGGGCATCCACAAATCTCAGAGACTATTAAGGCTAGAGTAACCAAATTTGGTATCCGCACTTCTGTTAGATCTCACTATAAAACGTATATCTCGGAATTTCGCCCCACCCTTTTCCGCCCCCACAAAGGACGAAAATCTGTTGCATCCACAATATTGCACATTCGAGAAAACTAAAAACGCAGAATCATAGATAATGACCATATCTATCAGATTGCTGAATCTGGATCAGATCAGACCATTTTTATAGCCAAAAGGAAAAAATCAATTTGCACTGGCTACGCAGCCCCCGACGTCACGCTCAGACTGATTTTCTGTCTCTCTCGCACGCACTCCTTGTCGTGTCGTTTAATATTAGCGGCGTCTGCCGGAGGAGAGTCATACTGACTTAGTATCGGGTATAACTGTAGAGTTGCGGTCTCCGCAGCAACTCACAACGTTCCCCCTCGTTTTTGCGTTTGGTTTGCGATCAGAAACTGCAAACGTTAGAGGCTGATGGTCTGTAAAAATATTTAAATTTTACTCCGTCCGTCGGTCCGTCCGTCCGTCCGTCCGTCCGTCCCCTTCAGCGCCTAGTGCTCAAAGACTATAAGAGCTAGAGCAACGATGTTTTGGATCCAGACTTCTGTGATATGTCACTGCTACAAAAATATCTCAAAACTTCGCCCCGCCCACTTCCGCCCTCACAAAGGACGAAAATCTGTGGCATCCACATTTTTAAAGATACGATAAAACCAAAAACGCAGAATCGGTGAGGATGACCATATCTTCTACAGTGCAAAATCTGAACCAGATCGTATAATGATTATAGCCAGAATCAAGAAAACAATTTCATTCTTTCTCGCTCTGTCTCTCTCTAACACATAGGTTTCATGGTCGGTTTTGTCAATTGCAAAATATGAGTTCAAGGATCTCAGAACCTATAAGAGCCAGAGCAACCAAATTTGGTATCCACACTCCTGTGATATCGGACCTTGACCGTTTCGTGTCCAAATTTCGCCACCCCCCCTTCCGCCCCCGCAAAGGACGAAAATCTGGGGCATCCACAAATCTCAGAGACTATTAAGGCTAGAGTAACCAAATTTGGTATCCGCACTTCTGTTAGATCTCACTATAAAACGTATATCTCAGAATTTCGCCCCACCCTCTTCCGCCCCCACAAAAGACGAAAATCTGTTGCATCCACAATATTGCACATTCGATAAAACTAAAAACGCAGAATCATAGATAATGACCATATCTATCAGATTGCTGAATCTGGATCAGATCGGATCATTTTTGTAGCCAAAAGCAAGAAATAAATTTTCAGTGGCTACGCAGCGCCCGACGTCACGCTCAGACTGATTTTCTGTCTCTCTCGCACGCACTCTTTGTCGTGTGGTTCAATATTAGCGGCGTCTGCCGCAGGAGAGCCATACTGACTTAGTATCGGGTATAACTGCAGAGTTGCGGTGTCCGCAGCAACTCACAACGTTTCACCTCGTTTTTATATATTTTTTCGATCGATTGTGTTAACTCCTCCTTCACTTAAGTGGAAGACGTCCTCGGATTCCTTTAAGCCGTCAATTAGCACTTGGAGGTCACGTTGGCGTCTGTTTCTCGGAGCCAATCCAGATATTATCGGTCTTCTTACGAGTCCTGATTCCAGTTGGTCGATGTGTCGTAAGTTTCCATACTTAACCTTTAAAAGTACGGCAAGCTCGGTACGTCTTCATGGTTTGTTATGTCGAGGAATGTGGATACTGTTGATCCTGGAGACTTCCTCGCGTAGTTCTGTTTATCGATTGTATCCACTATGTCGTTTATGATGATTATGCCATCATCGACGCGTGTTACAGGTTCGCGATGACACCGGAGTGTAGTTGCTGCGCACAAGTTGTGTAGGGAAGTTTTTTACATAATGTTGTTGTAAGAGTGGTAGCGCAGTTTCCGATAGCTGTAACATGGTTACCACCGTCGGCAATTTTTCGTCTTCGGCGAAGTTAATTGTGATGCCGTTGTGCTCAACAGGGTGATTACAGATTAATCTTACAGAATATTTTTTTTTTTTTTTTGCAAACTAGGTAAGGCTTAGGAAAGAATTCATTATTAAATAAAACTTTGATTTTAGCTTCCTCTATTAAATCAGTAATAGTTAAATTCGTAGAGTGTTCATTAATTATTATTCTCAAATCGTGAGAGTCTAATACGGAAGGGTTAACAATTCCTATCTTTGCAAGTGTAACTGATAACATTAATGCTTTTAATTCTGAAATAATTATTCTGTTTCTTGAAAGTAATGTCTCATTTGCGATTGTAGGAATTGGTTTCTTAACTCTTCTGTATCCTCTATTATTGTTGTATATTGAATAGTGAAGAGGAATATGAACTCATTATGAACTGATGTCTATCTTAAATTGTCCTTGTGGACCACCCTTCCTTTTATTAGGACCGTTGTCCCCAAGTCTGCCTCGATTTTATTTTCGGTGTACAAAGGTGTCAGTTTGTTTCCTAATCGTTTGTTTGCTTTTACAAGGACTGTGTCACCTACTTGAAACTGTCTATCATGTCTTACTTCCTGATTTCCACCTCAAGTTCAGGGGAGGACGAGTGAATTACATCGACCGGACGTTTCTTCGTTACGGAGTGAACTGTGTTATTGTATTCAATAGTTGCTTGAAGTATCGTTTCCACAGTATTTGTAAGCTTCCTTTGGGCTGTTAAACATCTCGCAATGTCATTAAGGGTGCTATGGAATCTTTCGACTTGTCCATTGGAAGTACTATGAAGTGGTGGAGCATTTATAGTTTGAATGTTATATTGGTTACTTAATAATGATTTTATTGTCTCGGACTTTATGGAAGGTTCGTTATCGCAATAGATCGTCTTGGTGTTCCGGTAAAAATTGATAAGTTGTAAAATTGCTGATTGTATGTCAACTATTGTTCTTGAAGCGATGGGTTGGACAACTGCAAATTTTGAAAGCTTGTCTATGCATGTGAGGAAATATTTTTTATCGGTTGAATATACGTCGATATGTAGCATTTCGCCCACATACGAGGGTATGGGTGTTTCCCCAAGTATTTGTTTTTGTGGGTGTCGGTTGTACTTTGCCGTTTGACAAATTTTGCAATTTGCAACAACCTCGACTGCTAATTTGGTCATTTTCGGGAAAAAATAGTCTTGTAAAATTTGTTTTACATTCTCCTGTGCCGCCCTATGGGCTCTATTGTGTTCTGTAATAACTATTTCTTTTTGTTCGTTCTTGTCCAAAATGTCATTTACTATATGTTTTGTGTATCGGAATATTGTTGTTGGAAATGTTTCTATTAATTTATGTTGAATGAATGCTAATATGGGTAATTCGCAGTGGATTGCATTTACGACATCTTTTTTGACAGCGTCACTTATTTTTTTAATTAACGAGTCCCTACTTGAGAAATATATTGTATGTCGGATCTTTTCAACGAACAAAATGGTTTTGCGATTTGAAGCTACTTCATGTTCCTCTATTATAATTTGGTTTCGAAAACAGTTGATTGGTTTGTCTGTTGATTCTATAGTGTATGTAAGTGATATTTCGCTGTGTATTGTGGCCCTGTCTGACTGTGCATCATCTTCTAAGGTATGGATGTTGTGTCGTGATAGTGCGTCAGCGACGAAGTTTTCTTTTCCTGGCTTGTAGAAGATATTTGCATTGTACTCGTCTATGAGAGCTTTCCAACGTCTTATTATACCCGATACTCAAAATGAGTATTGGGGTATATTAGATTTGTGGTAAAAGTGGATGTGTGTAACGTCCAGAAGGAATCGTTTCCGACCCCATAAAGTATATATATTCTTGATCAGCAACAATAGCCGAGTCGATTGAGCCCTGTCTGTCTGTCCGTTTGTCCGGCCGACCGGCCCCTTCAGCGCCTAGTGCTCAAAGACTATAAGAGCTAGAGCAACGATGTTTTGGATCCAGACTTCTGTGATATGTCACTGCTACAAAAATATTTCAAAACTTCGCCCCGATCATTTCCGCCCCCACAAAGGACGAAAATCTGTGGCATCCACATTTTTAAAGATACGATAAAACCAAAAACGCAGAATCGGTGAGGATGACCATATCTTCTACAGTGCAAAATCTGAGCCAGATCGTATAATGATTTTAGCCAGAATCAAGAAAACAATTTCATTCTTTCTCGCTCTGTCTCTAACACACAGGTTTCATGGTCGGTTTTGTCAATTGCAAAATATGAGTTCAAGGATCTCAGAACCTATAAGAGCCAGAGCAACCAAATTTGTTATCCACACTCCTGTGATATCGGACCTTGACAGTTTCGTGTCCAAATTTCGCCACACCCCCTTCCGCCCCCGCAAAGGACGAAAATCTGGGGCATCCACAAATCTCAGAGACTATTAAGGCTAGAGTAACCAAATTTGGTATCCGCACTTCTGTTAGATCTCACTATAAAACGTATATCTCGGAATTTCGCCCCACCCTTTTCCGCCCCCACAAAGGACGAAAATCTGTTGCATCCACAATATTGCACATTCGAGAAAATAGATAATGACCATATCTATCAGATTGCTGAATCTGGATCAGATCAGACCATTTTTATAGCCAAAAGGAACAAATCAATTTGCACTGGCTACGCAGCCCCCGACGTCACGCTCAGACTGATTTTCTGTCTCTCTCGCACGCACTCCTTGTCGTGTCGTTTAATATTAGCGGCGTCTGCCGGAGGAGAGTCATACTGACTTAGTATCGGGTATAACTGTAGAGTTGCGGTCTCCGCAGCAACTCACAACGTTCCCCCTCGTTTTTGCGTTTGGTTTGCGATCAGAAACTGCAAACGTTAGAGGCTGATGGTCTGTAAAAATATTTAAATTTTTTACTCCGTATAGATAGTTTCTGAGGTTTTTCAAAGCCCAAACTATAGCGAGCAGCTCTCTTTCGTTTGTTGCAAAGTTAAGTTCCCTATCATTTAGTGTCCTTGATATCATGGTAATTGGCTTCCCGTCTTGTGATAAGACGGCTCCCAGACCGAAGGACGAAGCATCTGTTGTTAGGTCAAATGCTTTCTTATAGTCAGGATAGAGTAACATTACGCTTTCGGATGCCAGAATCTCTTTTAGTTTATTGAATGCCGCGCACTGACTTTCGTCTAATTTTACTGGTATTTTCTTTGACTGTCCGGCGCTTACCTTGCCATTTTCGCCCTTAAGGATGTCACTTATGGGTTTAGCTATGGATGCAAAGTCTTTAATAAAACATCTATAGTAACTTGCATGTCCAAGGAATGATCTGACGTTGAACAAAGTGGTTGGTTGTTCGTAGTTACGAATCGCTTCCACTTTATTGGGGCATGTTTTTATACCATTACTTGAGACGACAAATCCTAAGTATTCGACATTCTCCTTGAAAAAGTGCGATTTTTCGCGCGAAGCTCTCATATTGGCATCATACAGTTTGTCTAAGACCCATGCGATATGCTTGACATGGCTTTCCATGTTTTCGGAAAAAATGATTACATCATCGACATAAACATAGCAAGTTTTCCCAATTTGCTCTCTGAGCACGTCGTTAATGGCCCTCTGAAAAATACTACGTGCATTTTTCAAGCCAAAGGGGAGTCTACAGAACTCATACTTCCCATTTGCTACGGAGAAAGCTGTTTTTTCTCTATCTTTTTCTGCAAGTAAAATCTGATGGAATCCAGATTTAAGATCTAGGGTTGTAAAGTATTTAGCTGTACCCAAGTTGGATAATATAGAAACTATATTGGGAATGGGATATTTGTCATCTGTTGTTTTTAAATTTAGTTTCCTGAAATCTATGACCAAACTTTTTTTTTATTTCCCTGTTCATCGGTAGCTTTTTTGTCTACAACCCAAACGGGGTTGTTGTATGGTGACCGAGACGGTCGTATTATACCACCTTTCAACAAGTCTTGAGTTTCTGCATTTACGAATTCTGAAACGCCCATTGGATATGGGTACAATTTTGAATATATGGGATCTTCATTTTCTGTTCGGATAGTGCCAATGATATTTGTATTATATGGGAGTGATTCATTTGGGTCTGCGAAAACCCCTGTTCGGTTTCCTAACATCAGCTGAAACTTTTGGGATATAGTCTCAGGGACCTGTATTTCCTCGACATTTGTGAAATTTATGTTTGCACATTTTAAAAATTGGATTGTTTCGGAACCGAAGTTTTGCATCCTGCATCCTTGTACGCCACCACTTGAGGAGCGTTAATTTGTACACTATTTAAGCTCTCCTGAATACCCTGTAGTTTTGAAGTGAAGCTCTGTTCCTGTACGGCTAGTGCGCTTGAAACCGCGGCCTCTATCATGAGTCTGAGCTGCTCGTTTGATATATTCATTTCTAAATTTATGTTCTCTATTACGTCTTCCTGATAATTTGTTCCTTTTAGTTTCTGAAATTCTTTTACCAAATCTTGTACTTCCTTATCACTCATAACCTAAACAAAAAATGCACCTGTTTTTATTTATTTCACTATCAATCAACTTGCAAGACTAAATTGTGTTTTATGTGGGGTTTTGAGTTTTTTTTTTTTTAATGAACACTCTACTCACATGTTCTTTGTCATAAACTATGTTAGTATAGCTGCTTCTTGATGTCTTCTTGTTGGTAGGTGGTGTATGGTGTACGGTTTATGGTGTATAGTGTACAATTTATGGTGTATGGTAGTATGGTGTCTTCTTTGTCTTCCAGATGCTGCTGGATTTATACTATGTTAGTATAGCTGCTTCTTGATGTCTTCTTGTTGGTAGGTGTATTATGGTGGTGTATGGTGTACGGTTTATGGTGTATGGTGAACAATTTATGGTGTATGGTAGTATGGTGTCTTCCTTGTCTTCCAGATGCTGCTGGATTTATACTATGTTAGTATAGCTGCTTCTTGATGTCTTCTTGTTGGTAGTTGTATGGTGGTGTATGGTGTACGGTTTATGGTGTATGGTGTACAATTTATGGTGTATGGTAGTATGGTGTCTTCTTTGTCTTCCAGATGCTGCTGGATCTGTTTTTTTTATTTATGTTCAATTGCGTGTATTGGTTTTTTATTTTTTCAGGTTTTGCCGTGGGTTCGAATTAGTTGGGCGCCAATTTTAATTTTATTTCTTTCAATATTTATTTTATTTTATTCGGTTTGAGATAGGCGTGGCGACGGCCGACGCGGTTGATTTCTCCCCCCGAACTGCTCTACTGCTTACAAGTAAGTTCCCAGCACTCCCGACGCTCACTGCTCGTTCTGCAACATTGTTGCGTACCCAAAACTCCGGTGCCGCTGGGCAACATCCCCTGTATAACGGCTGATCTTGTTTTTATATATTTTTTCGATCGATTGTGTTAACTTATATACTTTATGGGGTCGGAAACGATTCCTTCTGGACGTTACACACATCCATTTTCACCACAAATCTAATATACCACAATACTCATTATGAGTATCGGGTATAAAAAGAAGAGGAACCGAAAACGAACGAAAGAACGGGCCGCCGACAGAGCAGAAGCAAGATCGCTTCCCTGCTCGTTTGTAAGGGGGAGAGGAGGCGCAAATGGACGATGGGACGACGGTGGGAGGGGGACTGTTGAATTTTGTCGCCTCTGCTTGGCGGATGAGGTGGGGCGAAATTTTGAGATATACGTTTTATAGTGAGATCTAACAGGAGTGCGGATACCAAATTTGGTTACTCTAGCGTTAATAGTCTCTGAGATTTGTGAATATCCCCAGATTTTCGTCCTTTGCGGGGGCGGAAGGGGATGTGGCGAAATTTTGAAACAAACTCGTCTCGGTCCGATATATTAGCAGTGTGAATACCAAATTTGGTTACTCTAACTTTTATAGTCTCTGAGATCTAGGCGCTAATGTTTTACTCTAAGCAAAGCCGGCTATGCTACGTGTGTGTTAGAGAGAGACAGGGAGAGAAAAAATGAAATGTTTTCTTGATGCTGGCTATAATAATGATACGATCCAATTCAGATTCTGCAGTCTAAGAGATATGGTCATTCTCTACGATTCTGCGTTTTTGGTTTTCTCGTATCTTTAAAATTGTGGATGCCACAGATTTTCGTTCTTTGTGGGGGCGGAAGTGGGCGGAGCGAAGTTTTGAAATATTCTTGTAGCAGTGACATATCACAGAAGTCTGGATCCAAAATATCGTTGCTCTAGCTCTTATAGTCTTTGAGCACTAGGCGCTAATAGGGACGGACAGACGGACGGACGGACAGACGGACAGACAGACAGATCTCAATCAACTCGGCTATTGATGCTGTTCAAGAATATATATACTTTATGGGGTCGGAAACGATTCCTTCTGGACGTTACACACATCCATTTTCACCACAAATCTAATATACCCCAATACTAATTTTGAGTATCGGGTATAAAAAGGGAACCTGTCATCAGGGGACATGAAATATGCATTTTTCCTCTAAAGCTCCCCGTCTCGCTCTCGTTCTCTGCCAGCTATGCAGAATTTGAAGAATTTCCATTTGCATTTTAATTAAGTGAATGGACAAATGGCATGGACGGGTGGTGGGGCGAGGGTGGCTGGCCGGCCACTGGCACCGGGCACCGAAGAAAACTTTATTATCTGTACAAGCAATTATGCATATCATAAAACACTTGAAACATTAATGAGGGTCGGCAACGAGAGCAGACAATGGGATGGGGAAGGGGAATGGGAATGGCAGACCGGACCGGACTGGACTCCGGGGAAAAAAAGAGTCGTTCGCTTCATTTAAAACCCTTCGGTAGCAGGGTATATAGCGTTTTAGAGGTGGTAGATTTTTTTGTAATTTCCACTTGAATACATAAATAAATACTCGACAGCGAATATACTCTTACTTTTCGGTATACCCTCTGCTTCTGCGGCTCTTGAGGAAGTCGCTATTTTGTGATTCTGCATTGATTAAACCAAAACCAAAACCAAACCTAATGAATATTCATTCGAGGTTTTCCTCTCATCTATTTGCACAATTCGGCTTGTCCCATAGTTTGGGGGCCAAAACACACACAGACAGATCATAAATCATGGGTCGATTTGCATATCGGCATATCGCCTGCACTGCCATCTCTAAATAGACAGCAAAAACAGTAGAAACGCCCGGCCCCCAAGAAACGGTTTCAGTTTTGTTTATGGCCAAAGTCAGCGTGTTGCCACTTTATTGCCTGCTTTACATTTCTGTTAGTTCAAGTCCCGCGTCCCAAGCCAAACGCAACCCATACATACACACTTGTGTGACACTGTACCAGTGTCTGTGCCTGTCCGCGCACTCTGTGTGGAAGTGGAGTCGTGTTATGCTTTGCGGCCAAATTAAAATTCGACTTAATCGCTTCAACATTTAAAAGGCAAACTAAAAGCCAGCAGGCGTTGCCAACAAGCAAGGCTTGCCACTCCTCCTTCCACTCCGCCACTGCTTTTGCAGCAGACTACACTTTCCATTCTCTGCTCTTTTTATACCCGATACTCAAAATGAGTATTGGGGTATATTAGATTTGTGGTAAAAGTGGATGTGTGTAACGTCCAGAAGGAATCGTTTCCGACCCCATAAAGTATATATATTCTTGATCAGCATCAATAGACGAGTCGATAGCGCCATGTCTGTCTGTTCGTCTGTCCGTCCGTCCGTCTGTCCGTCACCTTCAGCGCCTAGTGCTCAAAGACTATAAGAGCGAGAGCAACGATGTTTTGGATCCAGACTTCTGTGATATGTCACTGCTACAAAACTATTTCAAAACTTCGCCCCGTCCACTTCCGCCCCCACAAAGGACGAAAATCTGTGGCATCCACAATTTTAAAGATATGAGAAAACCAAAAACGTAGAATTGTAGAGAATGACCATATCTTTAAGACTGCGGAATCTGAATTGGATCGTATTATTATTATAGCCAGCATCAAGAAAACAATTTCATTTTTTCTCGCCCTGTCTCTCTCTAACACACACGTAGCATAGGCGGCTTTGCTTAGAGTAAAACATTAGCGCCTAGATCTCAGAGACAATAAAAGCTAGAGCAACCAAATTTGGTATCCACACTTCTAATATATCGGACCGAGACGAGTTTGTTTCAAAATTTCGCCACACCCCCTTCCGCCCCAGCAAATTACGAAAATCTGGGGATATTCAAAAATCTCAGAGACTATTAGGGCTAGAGTAACCAAATTTGGTATCCGCACTCCTGTTAAATCTTACTATAAAACGTGTATCTCAAAATTTCGCCCCACCCCTTTCCGCCCACACAAAAGACGAAAATCTGTTGCATCCACAATATTGCACATTCGAGAAAACTAAAAACGCAGAATCATAGATAATGACCATATCTATCAGATTGCTGAATCTGGATCAGATCAGATCATTTTTATAGCCAATAGGAACAAATCAATTTGCAGTGGCTACGCAGCGCCCGACGTCACGCTCAGACTGATTTTCTGTCTCTCTCGCACGCACTCTTTGTCGTGTCGTTTAATATTAGCGGCGTCTGCCGGAGGAGAGCTAAAGTTGAGCGGGCATAGTGCGCGGACGCCAGATCTGGCCAAAATATTCTTGACACATTGTGTTTTTCATAAAAAGGTATAAGACGCTTTTTCCAACACTCCTTCATGTACACATCGGCGTTGATTGTCCCTTTTGTGAAAAAAGCACGGGTTCTTAGGCCACAGGTGCAAATGGCCTGCCATATTAGCACTTTCTCCCTAAATTTATCGACTTGAATTGTTGACACCGACTCGTCAACAGTTCCACCTTTAACTTTTGTATAAAACTGAGGGCCGGGTAAAGTTTTCGAGTCCAATTTGACAACCAGATCATAGTATTTAGTATATATATATATTAAATTTGTTTACAAAAATTCAAACTAAGCATTAGTATTAAATAAAAAACTTTAAAAAGTGTATATTTCGTTGAACAAAATTATTGGCACACTAGGCTTTATACATTAATTTTTCAGTATTATGTCCGATTGGGCAGCTCTTTTTTTTTTGGAAATATGGCAGCCTGGTTATCCCGTTATTTAAAATTTTGCAAATTAGCATTTGGAAATTTAAATTTGCGCTTAAATTGGGCTTGTTTTGATTTTTGCTGTCAATATGCCACCGAAACAAAAGGAAACCACCGTAGCGCAGAGGAAAATAATCCTGCACTTGCATAATCAAGGCAAATCGTATGCGGAAATAGGCGAAATTATGGAAAGAAGCCGCTTCACCATTAGGAGCATCGTTCAACGTTTTAAGGGAGCCTCAAACTTGGAGAGCTCTAAACACACAGGTCGCCCAAAAGTTTTAAGCAACCGCGAATGCAGCCAAATCATTCGCAAAGTGAAATTGAACCCCACCATATCCTCCACACAGATCGCTGCTGATCTAAAAAAAGACATTGGGACGGATGTTCACCCGATTACGGTGCGCCGAGTACTACACGAGGCCAACTACCATGCGCGTGTGGCTCGACGAAAACCTTTGATCTCGGAGACTAATAAAAAAAAACGTCTGAACTACGCCAAGGAGTTTATAACTAAGCCCAAAGATTTCTGGCAACGTGCTATTTTCCGATGAAAGTAAATTCAATATTTTCCGATCGGATGGATTCCAAACAGTGTGGAGAAAGCCAAATACCGAGTTCGACAATCAAAACATAACTCCAACTGTTAAGCATGGTGGTGGAAGTGTCATGGTGTGGGGTTGCATGTCTGCTGCTGGTGTGTGTGAATTGGTATTTATAGACGGCATAATGGACAAAAATATCTATCTGAATATTTTGAAGGATAACCTAAAAAAAAGTGTCGAAAATCTAAATTTACCAAATTCCTTCACATTTCAGCAAGACAGCGACCCCAAGCATTCGGCCCATATAGTCAAAATGTGGCTTACTTACAATACCGCCCATGTTCTGCCACACCCACCACAGTCCCCGGACCTCAATCCAATTGAACATTTGTGGGAGGAATTGGATAGGCGCATTAGAAAGCGGGCTATAAGGACAAAAGCCGACCTAAAACAAGCCTTAATGGAAGAATGGCAAAATATAGGGGAGGAAACTACTAAAAAATTAGTAGACTCGATGCCAGCTCGCTTATCGGCCGTCATTAAGGCTAAGGGATTAAACACCAAATATTAAAAATTTTTTACATACGTACAATATCTTATTTTTAAGTTTTTCTTGGGGTGTGCCAATAATTTTGTTCATCGAAATATACCTTATTTTTTAGTTTTTTAATTTTTACTATTACTATGTTTAAGTTTTTGAAATAAGTTTTTTGTTTATGTATAATAAATACTTTAATCTCTTTGTTCAATATACTTTTTACGATTTATTTTCATTCCAAGGGTCACACGGTGGCCAGAAAGTTTAAAAAGCTTACTGTGCCAAAAATTTAGTTCGTCAGTGTAAGTTTCGTCGTCCATAGTAACGCATTGAACTGCATCATTGAGCAAGCGATCATAAAGCTTTCGCACTCTCGTTTTGCCGACTTCTACTTGTCGCAGACTTTTTTTTCGGAACTTTTTGTTTTTTGTATGTTCTTAAATTATGGCGTTGCTTTATTCTTTGAACGATACTCATACTTGTTCGCGCTTTTTTTGCCAATTCTCGAACGGACATCGTGTTATGTTTGTGGATTAAGGCTAATACTTTTTCATCAATATTTTGATCCCTTGGACCCTTTTTATACCCGATACTCAAAATGAGTATTGGGGTATATCAGATATGTGGTTAAAGTGGATGTGTGTAACGTCCAGAAGGAATCGTTTCCGACCCCATAAAGTATATATATTCTTGATCAGCATCAATAGCCGAGTCGATTGAGCCCTGTCTGTCTGTCCGTCTGTCCGTCCGTCCGTCCGTCCGTCCCCTTCAGCGCCTAGTGCTCAAAGACTATAAGAGCTAGAGCAACGATGTTTTGGATCCAGACTTCTGTGATATGTCACTGCTACAAAAATATTTCAAAACTTCGCCCCGCCCACTTCCGCCCCCACAAAGGACGAAAATCTGTGGCATCCACATTTTTAAAGATACGATAAAACCAAAAACGCAGAATCGGTGAGGATGACCATATCTTCTACAGTGCAAAATCTGAACCAGATCGTATAATGATTATAGCCAGAATCAAGAAAACAATTTCATTCTTTCTCGCTCTGTCTCTCTCTAACACACAGGTTTCATGGTCGGTTTTGTCAATTGCAAAATATGAGTTCAAGGGTCTCAGAACCTGTAAGAGCCAGAGCAACCAAATTTGGTATCCACACTCCTGTGATATCGGACCTTGACCGTTTCGTGTCCAAATTTCGCCACACCCCCTTCCGCCCCCGCAAAGGACGAAAATCTGGGGCATCCACAAAACTCAGAGACTATTAAGGCTAGAGTAACCAAATTTGGTATCCGCACTTCTGTTAGATCTCACTATAGAACGTATATCTCAGAATTTCGCCCCACCCCCTTCCGCCCCCACAAAAGACGAAAATCTGTTGCATCCACAATATTGCACATTCGAGAAAACTAAAAACGCAGAATCATAGATAATGACCATATCTATCAGATTGCTGAATCTGGATCAGATCGGGTAATTTTTGTAGCCAAAAGCAAGAAATCAATTTTCAGTGGCTACGCAGCGCCCGACGTCACGCTCAGACTGATTTTTTGTCTCTCTCGCACGCACTCTTTGTCGTGTGGTTCAATATTAGCGGCGTCTGCCGCAGGAGAGCCATACTGACTTAGTATCGGGTATAACTGTAGAGTTGCGGTGTCCGTAGCAACTCACAACGTTCCACCTCGTTTCTCCCTGATTTTGGTAAATATTTTAAAGAACATGTCTCTCCAAACTTAATTATTATATTTTTAACACTATTAACACTAACTTTGTAGCGTTTAGCTAATTGTCTGTAAGACACACCTTTTTCTGTGCAATAATTGTACACAATTTTTTTGCGAACTTGCTCTTCAATTCGAGGCATCGTTGAAACTGATAACCGAATAGTGAAAAAGGAACATGCAAACAACGCAGAATTTCTCAAGCTTTCTAACGGTGCATCGAACGGCATGAACGAAAGCTCGCACTGCGAGAAATTGACGAGTGTAAGTGTGCAGTTTCTTTTCGGCACATTCCTTATAAGAGCGAGAGCAACGATGTTTTGGATCCAGACTTCTGTGATATGTCACTGCTACAAGAATATTTCAAAACTTTGCCCCGCCCACTTCCGCCCCCACAAAGGGCGAAAATCTGTGGCATCCACAATTTCGACGATACGAGAAAACTAAAAACGCAGAATCGTAGAAGATGACTATATCTTCTAGAGTGCAAAATCTGAACCAGATCGTATAATTATTATAGCCAGAATCAAGAAAACAATTTCATTCTTTCTCGTTTTGTCTCTCTCTAACACACAGGTTTCATGGTCGGTTTTGCCAATTGCAAAATATGAGTTCAAGGATCTCAGAACCTATAAGAGCCAGAGCAACCAAATTTGGTATCCACACTCCTGTGATATCGGACCTTGACCATTTTGTATCAAAATTTCGCCACACCCCCTTCCGCCCCCGCAAAGGACGAAAATCTGAGGCATCCACAAATCTCAGAGACTATTAAGGCTAGAGTAACCAAGTTTGGTACACACACTTCATTAAGATGACACTATAAAACGTATATCTCAAAATTTCGCCCCACCTCCTTCCGCCCCCACAAAGGACGAAAATCTGTTGCATCCACAATATTGCACATTCGAGAAAACTAAATACGCAGAATCATAGATAATGACCATATCTATCAGATTGCTGAATCTGGATCAGATCAGATCATTTTTATAGCCAAAAGGAACAAATCAATTTGCACTGGCTACGCAGCGCCCGACGTCACGCTCAGACTGATTTTCTGTCTCTCTCGCACGCACTCTTTGTCGTGTCGTTTAATATTAGCGGCGTCTGCCGGAGGAGAGCCATACTGACTTAGTATCGGGTATAACTGTAGAGTTGCGGTCTCCGCAGCAACTCACAACGTTCCCCCTCGTTTGCTTTCGTTTCGTTTCTTTTTCCTGCGCATGCAAAAAGCGCAGCACAACATGCGCCGAAAGTTGTAGCAGCATGTGGCCATGCCATGCCATGCCATGCAATTCAAATGTTAATTAAAATTGAAATACTTTAACAGTCCCATTGAACTGTCTATCGTTCTCTCTCTCTGAAAGAGAATTTAAATTTGATTAATTCGTCAGAGTCAGATTCGCCATGCAATAATTGTTTGCCCATCGAAATTCCAAAATTTTCTCCCCAATACAGAACGACAGGAGTCATCTGTCATCGGAGCCCCATGCCCCACGAACAGCGATGCGGTTTCAATTACCGCCAGGCACTAAACCCAAACGATCCGAAAAATAAATGTGTATATTACGAATAAAACACAGAACCACCACCCACCCAACAACCCGTCGCTGAGCAGCGGGCCCCCCATATCAGATAATGGCGGGGGTTTATGGACCGTAATATTTCCCCCAAATTATGAGGCACCGAAAAGTGGTGGTGGGTAAAGCAAATTAAATTTTCAGTTTATGGCATAGCACTCTGTGCGACAAAGAAACAGTCCCATGGCCTAGACTCAAGGAACTGGCGGTACGGCCTCAAGGTACGGATTATAGGCTTCTTTGCAGAGGTATTAGAACCTCCCACCTAGGGAGACGAGACCCATATATACCCCAGACTCTATTGCATTCCATAAATCAATCTAAATCCAGATTTAAGACCTAATAATGTGGCGTCGTCCGCTAAAGTGCGGATCATCCACACGCTCTCGTCTCTCAGAGAGACAAGCGCTAGAAAGAGATGGAAAACGTTTTACCTTAAGCATGTTTGCAAACGGATGGTCCTCGAAAGAGAGCAAATGTTGTGACGCCCTCACCTTGTCTCTAAATTCATCATTCCTCAACTGTGCTTTGCCTCTTAAGGCATTTCCCCCCTGTCAGTGGGGAGCGAGGGAGTGGCAAAAACACGCTCCATTTTGTTTCTTTTGGTTCCGTTTCGATTTAGTTGCTACTCAAGTACAATTTAGTAATGCTAATAATTTATTTGGCCAAAATTGCTCTTGATGCGGCTTTGACATGCAATCAAAAGTTTTCGAAAAAGAAGTAGCCCACAGCAGGGGGTGGCGGCTGCGGCAGGGGCAACATGCGAGGTAACACCAATGTTGTTGATAGCAATCAACATCAATTAAAGCAGCTGTGTCTCTCTCTCTCTCTGTCTCTCTTTCCCCATTCTCCCTATCTCCCAGTGCTTTCGAGGTGTAAAATTATATTTTGTTGCTGCGCCTCTTGCCATCGTCAAGGGGCATAAGCTGCCACTCTGGGGGCACTGCAATTGCATCTAGTAGTGACTGACTGACCGACTGTCCCTCCCCCCGCACTCCTCCTTGAGTGTGTGTGTCTGTGCCACCGATGGCAACTTTTGATAATTATAATCCGCTTGTGGTTAAAATGGTGTTGCCTACCTTACTGGCGATAAGCGGGCATGAATAATTATGTTGCCGCTGCTGTCGTTATAGTTTCTGCCACTGCCACTGCCACTACTGCTGATGCTGGCTCTGTGTCGCCTGCGTGCCTGCCTCGGCGACAACTCATGAATAGTTAATGCACTGCCGCCTGCTGGCCCCAGACCCGGCCCGGCCCGGCCCCGACCCGGGACTTGTCGCGGATTCATTCGCTTTGCTAGCAAAATGTTGTTGCGGCTCTGCCAGGCAGCAACTTGTCTTTGGCCAGGCCATTCTTTGGGAATATCTTTTCAATTACTGCCGGAAATCGTGAATTACAGCGGACACTGGAGTCCGGGACTGTGCACTGGCCATGCACCGAGAGAAAAACCCTTCACTTGTGTACCAGTCCATTCGATGGACTCGAAGTGGGGTGGCTCTCTGCTTTTTCCCAGTGTAGAATATATTGGCTATGTGCTGCTGGCCTGCCCCATCGCCCCATTGCTCTGTGGTTATTATTTTGATTAAAGCAGACAATTGCCGCTGCCGCAGTGCAAATATTTAACAGGCAAACGGACGGAGGAACGAATGGACAGCACAATGCCGCGCTGCCTCTGAAGGTGCCGCCGCCAACAATTAACACTTGAAGTAGCAGCAGCAGCCACAACTGGAGGCAGCAGCAACCACTATCAAGTGGCAGCCATTATCAACTCAATTTGAATGAAATTTTTGCAATCTCCGCTACCGCTACCGCTGCCGCTGCCCCTGGAATTCCCACCTTAAACTAAATAAGCCATGAGTTTGTCTAGAAAAAGGTTTGGGGCGGTCGCACAATTGGCACTTGAAAGGCATCAAGATACAATGGCAATAACTCCAGTGGCAGAGGCAGAGGCAGAAGGTAGTGGCAGTGGCAGTGGCAGGAACAGCAGGCAGGCAGGCAGCAGGAGGAGGCAGCAACAAACAAGCTAAATAAGTATTGCTGCTGCTGCTGCTGCGGCAGAAGCAGACAAAAGACACGAACGGAAAGACGGAGAGGTGGAGAGGTGGAATGGGGGCTACCGATGCTGCAGCATGGGAATTGAATTCCATTCAAAAGACGGCAGCAGGCTGTTTGTCATACTTGCAACAGCAGCAGCAGCAACAGCAGAAAGGAGAAGACCATGTGAAATGGCTTACATGCATTTCTCTGCTCTGCTCTCTCTCTTTGTGCCGTGCTCCAGTGGCAGCAGGCGTGTTGAGGTGTGTTGAGATAGCATCTTGCATAAAATTACTGCCAGGAGAAGAAGCTTGCACAGCAGCAGTAGGAGCAGCCACCAGCCACCACCGACGTGGCTGCCCGATGCTATGCCACTGATAGCCTCGAAATTGTTGGCAGTTGCAATTTGCTGTTTGGAATTTTAAGCGAGAGCCAACAATGAAGTTCAACCTGAAGCGAACGAAGAAGCCAAACGAGAGACCCAACGGAACAAAAGAGGTGGAACGGGGAAGGAAACCAGACGGAGACAGGGAGCCAGACAGCAACATCATTCTCATGCTCGTCATCAACAGCAGCAGCAGCAGCAGCTGCAGCAGGAGCAGCATTAACGTGGAGCAGATACGGTGGCGGGGGGAGACGCTTAACCCATTCGAGGCATCGATTTTTGATTCTATCGAATGCATCAGTTCCGATGGGATTCGGGACTGTGGGGATCCCCCGTGCAGACTCTAAGGATTTACATAAGGAATCTATAGAGAGGCACAGAGATGTTCGAGCTGGGAGTTTTAGTTCTTAAAAGCCCGGACAACAGATCTGCCAAGATCCGACAGAACAAAGCAGGAAATTTTGATTCTACAGATCATAAATCGATCTTGTTTTCACCGTAGTTTTCAAAGAAAACAGTAACTGTATATTTAATTTAATTTTGTCGGAAAAACGTAAAATATTTGGTGCTCCCGTTTTCGGTAAACGTCTTTTTTGTACAACAAAAAGAGTAATAATTCCAAAAGGAAAAAAATAGATGACTTATTGACGCATTAACATATATTTGACAACATTTCCAGGACAATTTAGCCTTTACTTTTTTTATAAATATTTGTTTTCTAAGCCAACCACAAATTAACAGACTGTTAACAGCAGTCCGAATCGTAACAGAGGATTTTGTGCGCTTAACAGTTTTAAAATGTGCGTTTAACAGCACTAAACTGTACGTTTAACAGGCCACGAGAATGTGTGACAAAAACGTACGAATTCGGGAGCACCTAAAAAACGAAAACCGTAAGCCTTAAATTCTGCTGAAGATTTCAAGTTTGTTTCTGCTTTAAACACAAAGTAAATAGACTTCAGGGCCAGCATGTTCAACAGATTTCTGCGAGTGTGCGCTCAAATGTGCCATAATTCAGCCCGTTTGGCACGAAGTGGGTTAAATTCCCCACCCTCCACGGGAGTTTGCAACTCCACAGGCACTGATGTGTTTGCAGTTCTCTCCCCATTGCCTGGTCGAACTCCTACCAGTACTCCCCTCCTCTCCACCCCCTCCCATGATGCTTCTGCGTCGCACTGCCGCTCTACCCTTCTGTTTGCTCCTTGCTGAAGTTTCATTTCAGTTTGCCTTTCGTTTTTATTTATTTATTTTTATACCCGATATAATCGTTTCCGACCCCATAAAGTATATATATTCTTGATCAGCATCAATAGCCGAGTCGATTGAGCCATGTCTGTCTGTCCGTCTGTCCGTCCGTCCGTCTGTCCGTCCCCTTCAGCGCCTAGTGCTCAAAGACTATAAGAGCTAGAGCAACGATGTTTTGGATCCAGACTTCTGTGATATGTCACTGCTACAAAAATATTTCAAAACTTTGCCCCGCCCACTTCCGCCCCCACAAAGGACGAAAATCTGTGGCATCCACAATTTTAAAGATATGAGAAAACCAAAAACGTAGAATTGTAGAGAATGACCATATCTTTAAGACTGCGGAATCTGAATTGGATCGTATTATTATTATAGCCAGCATCAAGAAAACAATTTCATTTTTTCTCGCCCTGTCTCTCTCTAACACACACGTAGCATAGGCGGCTTTGCTTAGAGTAAAACATTAGCGCCTAGATCTCAGAGACTACAAAATCTAGAGCAACCAAATTTGGTATCCACACTCCCAATATATCGGACCGAGACGAGTTTGTTTCAAAATTTCGCCACACCCCCTTCCGCCCCCGCAAAGGACGAAAATCTGGGGATATTCAAAAATCTCAGAGACTATTAAGGCTAGAGTAACCAAATTTGGTATCCGCACTCCTGTTAGATCTAACTATAAAACGTGTATCTCAAAATTTCGCCCCACCCCCTTCCGCCCACACAAAGGACGAAAATCTGTTGCATCCACAATATTGCACATTCGAGAAAACTAAAAACGCAGAATCATAGATAATGACCATATCTATCAGATTGCTGAATCTGGATCAGATCGGATCATTTTTGTAGCCAAAAGCAAGAAATCTGTCTCTCTCGGACGCACTCTTTGTCGTGTCGTTTAATATTAGCGGCGTCTGCCGGAGGAGAGCCATACTGACTTAGTATCGGGTATAACCGTAGAGTTGGGGTGTCCGCAGCAAGTCACAACGTTCCCCCTCGTTCTTGTTCATTTCCATTCAATTTCAGGTTGCCGTTTCTCTGACTTTTGATTATGTATGTATATGTATATATATGGATGGATGGATGGATGGTTGTGTGTGTTTGTGTGTAGCTTTTGCATAAGCCGTAGTTCATTCGAGTGAAGCGAAACAAAGGCAAAAATCGAAATAAGATATAGTCGGCGGGCAGCAGCAGCGGCAGCAGCAGCCAGGCACGATTTATGTTAATCAGACAAGAGGGCGGCAGGGCAGACAGTGAAGTGGAGTGCTGCCACAGATCCAGCGGCAGCGCCAGCGCCAAAGCCAGTTGCATTCAATCATCTTTTATCTGGCAGTCATCGCGACGGAGCTTGCCACGGAGTGTGGCGGCACGCAGGGGGGGCTGGTGCTAATATGTATCGCTTAGTTGCAGCATTTGCTTCAATTTTCCCGGATTTCTTCCCGTTTCCGAAGCAAAGTCAAAGTTTGATTCGTGTTTTAAAGACGGTTTGTTTGTTCGGTTCGCTGAGATTTCAATTTGATTAGTTATCGATTTGATTTCAATTTGCCAAATGCCTCTCTCTCTCTCTCCCGCTCTCTCTCTATCTATATATCGGTGCATTGTTCGGGGTGAAAGTCCAATTTGAATGCAGTCCCAATCGAGACCGAACTGGTCTTACAATATTTAGCCCTATTTCAATCTCCCCAAACCCCTTTGTTGTAATATTCAGGATTATCATACGTGTTCAATGAGGTCGAGGAATTAATTTGTACAATTACAATATTTGTGCGGCTCATTTCCACAGAGAAAAGGGGTGAGAGCAGTCGATGGGCGTGGTCGAATACAAACCTGCAATGAAAGAGATAATGAAGAGGGTTAGTACATTTTAATTGGCAGAGGAATGCCTTCCATACAGAATAAATCATTTGGAGGCCGAGAAATATTTCAATTTAATACCAAAATTCAAATGAATGCAAATTCAAGGCTAGAGAGAGACAGACGATGGCAGCTGCTGAAATGTTGACTGCAGATTATGCCAGGTGCCCGTTTTCCCTTCCCTTGGCCGGACCACTCCCTTCTTTGAATTCCCTTTAAATATTTCACAAACATTTTCAACCAAAACGCTCCTCTCTTGCTTCTGGCTCTTGGGCGAGAGCGAGAGAGAGGGAAACTGTAAAGTGGGCGTTAGGGTGGACCCAGAAATTCCCAATAAATGAAAAACCATCTGCATCTGCCTTCAGTGGAATGCATCCTGCAGGGATATATTCGTATCATGTTTCCAAATATTCGGACGAACGCTGAAACAGGGTCAATGACTTCCCCTTCCGCTTCCCCGAAGTGTAGCAAGTGAAAAATGTTGGCAATTTTTTGTGTAAAACGGATTGACTGAGGAACGTTTTGTTGGAGGGACAAACACTCTATTCGGGCAGCTCTTCTGCGCGCATTTCGTTTGTCTTATCTCTTGATCTGATCTACGAGCTTTGCTGCTCTCAGCAAAATCATTCTGTTGCTCTCTCGCTCTAAGCAATTCCTTCCATTCCACATACATACATATGCTTTCGCACAGCAGCAGCTTATGCAGGCGTTCTCTCTTCGCTATCGCTCTCTCGATCTGTCGCGCTCTCGCTTGCATTAGGGCACGGCTATCACCTCTTCTCTGGCACTAAACATACGCCAAACTAAGCTTCTGAAAAAGCTCATTTAATCGGTCTCTCCAGCAGCCACAACAATGCGCGCTGACTCTCTCTCTTCGGCCACGCTCGCCTCAAAAACGGATCCTCAGCTCGTGTGAAGTTTTAGTCTTTATATTGATGCTCTCTTTTGTTTTTTTGTACTTTTCACTCTAGCTGTTGTGTAGCAATCTGTCATTTATTCCGAATCTGATGGTTTTTTCTGTTGGGATCAACCTAATGAAGTGGATGGCCAGCTCCCCAACTAACTTTTCTGCCCCTCCTCTTCCGAAATAGCAGCAAAAAGAAGGAAGCAAGACTGAAAGAGTGGTAAAAGATATATGTACTTGGACATAGTGGTAGCTGTGCCATTTTTTCGCATTTTCTTGCACTTTTTGCACCGGATGTGCAGCACGAGGCGAACAGAGTGGGCGTGTGGGGGGGGGGGGGGGCAGTGAAAGAAAATTGTAATTTCAACAAAGAAGCGAAGAAAATGGCACAAAAACCTCACCCACTCTTCCCACCCACCCGTTTGGTATTTGTTGTTGTTGTTTTTTTTTCTAGAGCTAAAAACTTTTTGGGGGGAGGCGCTGACTGGGCGGAAGGGGACAAATGCGTTTTTGATGCTGCTGCCGCTGCTGTTCGGGGCGGTTCCGGGGCGTGGCATGGTTTTTGGATTTAGTTTAAGCCACCGGCACTTGGCAAGTAGCAGCATTAAGCGTATGCCAATTAAGCACTTTTCTTCCTCTGCTCCAACTATCCCCCCCTCCACCGCAAACAGTCGCACACAAAAGGTATATGCCATTGAAGGTGAGGCAGTCGGAGAATGCAACGAATGAGTGTGTACACCTTGCATTTAATACACCTTGCGCATAAGAGGCGATTGTTAAGCCTCTTTACTGCCCTCCCCTCCCATGGTGCTGCTGTTGGGCAAAAATTGAAATAACAACTTTTGCAATTACTTTCCGTAAACAAAACAAATGTGCTCCAGTCACGCAATCTCTCCCTCTCCCACTCTCTCTCTCTCTCTCTCTGCCTGTCTGTCCCGAAAACAATAATTACCCATGCATTGTTCAGGCACAAATACATGCACAACAGGTCCGAGCACACCGACAGGTGAGTATGCAATGGTAATGGCAAGGGTAATGACAATAACGAGGTGGAGCGAATCCAATGGGCGGGGAGGGGAGGGGAGGCCAGGCCGTCTTGAAACAAGTTGTTAAATTGTTATAGTTTAGCGCTTCGTTTCCTCCTCACCCCCCACCCCAGAGAGAATTACAGTGAACGCCCACAAATAAGGAACGGGACCCTAATTGAAGTGTTGCCCCTTCAATCACACGGGACTGAGCAGAGAGAGAGAGAGGAGCAGAGGACGGGGAAGAAGGCAAAACACATTTGCCATTAGTACGCATACATTTTTGCATATGTACAGATGCACGTAAGCACTATGCTCATGCACGAGCACGCGTACTCCAACACTCAAATCCCCGGCATACACTGCGGAAAATACAAAGCACCATAAAGCCATTCAATGCTTGGCTTTCATTTGAAAAGATATAGATACATACATATATGCGCCATGGGAGAGTGTGCATCTTCCTGAGGTACCAATGGCCCGTGCCGCGATCCATTGCCAATTGGATTCCAAGTTTCCAAACACCTCCTCAAGCTCGTACTCCGGTCTTGTTGTCGATATCTGTGTTGCAGATGTGTTCGCTGAGCACACACTTATTCTTCCAGGGCATGCAACAATTTTATTATTACGTTCATTTGACTTGCATATGTGCATACGCAAGCAGTTTGTCAGGACTGTGGCCAGGACTTGCCAGGACAATGCAATCATCGTTGTCGGTGGTGGCTGCTGCTTCTCTGAGTGGCTCGTAAATCCTCACACACACACACACACACACACACCACACACACAGCGTTCCCCACAACAGTGGCAGACGCCCCGAGGCATTTGGCCCAGGGAGCAGTCAGTTGAGAAGCCGGCCCAGCTAAGCCTTGGTACCGGAACTCCACTTAAGGCGCCCCTTAGAGTGCTGCCAGCACTGACTGTGTCTGCACCAGCAGAAGTCCCTGTCAATCCCTTTGACTTCAGCAGTGCTTCCACAGACAAAAGCGGACACCCACTCTTTCCACCCACCCGTTTGGTATTTGTTGTTGTTGTTTTTTTTTCTAGAGCTAAAAACTTTTTGGGGGGAGGCGCTGACTGGGCGGAAGGGGACAAATGCCTTGAGATCGGCCACGTTGCACTAAATTGCAAAAGCTCTGTGGACAGAAGCGGGTGGTGCTTCCGCTGCGGGTCTGCGGAGCACAAGGTAAGCGACTGCCACAATGAGGCAAAATGCTTCCTTTGTGTCGGAAAGGGCAAGCCCCACACACACGTAGCTGGTAGCCACAGGTGCCCCATGGCACCCAAAGAGAAGGCAAGTCAATACGCTGGACATGGTTAGGTTTTACCAAATAAACCTAAACCATTGCGAGGCTGCCACAGATCTGCTCTCTCAGTCGGTGCGTGAAATGGTCGGCCTGGAGCAACTTTGCAGCCGGCGCCATGAAGGAGCTGCGTAGGTGCGAGCGCCGAAGGAACGAGAGTGGCTAGGAGGAACCATGGTCCCTGCGAAGCATTGCTTTGCGGCCGTCCCGCAGAGACCCGGAACTTCCTGCCGGTCTCTCCAACTCAATACAGCTCCCTGTCTAGCTATAGTTAAGTCCCAGGCTAATAAAATTTAATAAAATTAAGAGTTAATACAGAATAAAAAAAAAACACCACACACACACACACCACACACACACACACACCACACCACGATGCAGACGCGTTTGAGTGTTTTCCAAGTGCGGTTGTGTTTATCACGAGCTCCAAGTTTTCCGGCAAAAAAATCCGCGCCACGCCTGGCAACTGAATGGAAAGCTGTTAAGAGCAGGTCACTGAAGCACCGGTACGTACTGCGTATGAAATCGGCCCTCGCCGACCACCCGTTCTGTTGCAGGGGCATATCCAGTGCGCTCCGTGCAGGAGGGGGAGAGGGGTGAACACTTGTTTGGCGCCTTCCGCTATACACATTGTTGGTGGAGTTGTAGCAAAACAATTTTCTCACTCAAATTTTTCTTTCTTTTTCTGTTTACGGTTCTCGCCGGGAGCCTCCCACTCAGCAGCTGATCACTGAGCTGCCAGTCAGGTGATCGCGCAGGGTGGCAACTCGGACGGTGTTGCCGGACAGCCTCGTACGGAACAGGGCTGCCGAAATGCCGGAGCAGAGTTACGCGCCAAACGAAATTTGAAATCTCAAATTAAAATCGACCCAGAATTAACTGGAACATCGATCAAAGGAATGGAAGAGGACGAAAACCTGGCTTTCATGAAGGGCAGCAAGCTCGCCCGATTGCCAGCAGCTGCGTCAGCTCCAGGAGCAGAGTTACAGAGCATGGACCCGGACGCCCGGGAGACCCCTTAGCGATCCCTGCAAACTCAGCAATGTGCTGGCAGGAGACGGATTTGTGCGCGCGAGAGCTGGCAACCTATGGGTATACAGCTGCTACCTAGCGCCCAGTCTACCCCTCGAGTCCTTCGAGCGAATCATTGAGGAACTAGCTGAAGACGCAAGAAACCGCGGGGCAGTCCTAATCGCCGGGGACTTCAACGTGTGGGCACACGAGTGGGGCTGTCAAGTCACCAACGCAAGAGGCCGAATCCTGCTATAAACTTTAGCATCGCTAGACCTAGCGCTGCTGAACCTTCTGCAGGGGTAGCGCTGGGTCAATCATTGACCTAACGTTCGCGAGCCCTTCGCAGCTGCGCAATGCAAGGTGGCGAATAGGAGACGTGTACACCGGAAGCGACCACGAAGCCATAGTATGCACCATTGGCGAACGCCCCAGACCCAGCAGATCAAGCGCGAGGAGCAAAGCCTACATCGTGGACACGCTCAACACCAGCGCTCTGGCTAGAAGCCTCGAGACGTGGGAGGCCCTCGGGGACACAAGTGCCAACGAATCGGCCAACCAGCTCGCCTTGCGAATGGAGGAGGCCTGTGACAGGAGCATGAGACAGCGGAAGCCATTCATGCGGCCCCACGAGCCAATCGTGTGGTGGAACGCCGACATCGACAGGCTCCGGACAACGTGTCTAAGGGCCAGACGAGCTATGCAGAGAGCGCGACGCACGACTCGGTTCGTCACATCGCATGAGGAGTATAGGACCGCCAGGAAGGCACTGAAGCATGCAATTCGGAGCAGCAAGCGGGAATGCTTTCTCCAGCTCTGCGACACAGCGGAACAAGACCCCTGGGGCAGGGCTTACAACATCGTTATGAAGCGGCTAAGTGCCGGGAGCAAGGCGCCAACGGACCCCAGCACCCTCGAGGACATGGTGCACACCCTGTTCCCCAGCGAGCAACAGAGGCGTTCAGGCCCCTTAGAAAGCGACGCACCGATCACGGGCATCGAAATGATCACGGAGCCGGAGATCCTGGAAGGCGGTAGGAGCCTGCCCAGCAAAAAAGCCCCAGGCCCGGATGCAATCCCAAATAGGGCTTTAAAACTGGCATTGGCATTACAGCCATCCGCCTTCGCCGAGGTCTTCAATAAGTGTCTGCTAGAAGGTACCTTCCCCGATAGGTGGAAGATTCAAAAGCTACTGCTGCTCAACAAGCCAGGGAAACCACCAGGCGAGCCTTCCTCGTACAGACCAATTTGTCTCCTGGACAACGCGGGGAAGGTATGCGAAAAGCTCATTGCACGTAGGCTCAGCCGTGCCATTGAAGATGCCGGCGGCTTGTCGCCCAACCAGTTTGGCTTCCGGAAAGGCAGATCAACCCTGGATGCCATTGGCATAGTCACCAACATAGCGGAGAATGCAATAAGTGGGACCCGCTGGAGAGCGGGCCAAAAGCAGTACTGCCTGCTGGTTACCCTGGATATAAAAAACGCTTTCAACTCTGCGGACTGGGGTAAAACGATGGAAGCCCTACGGAGGCTACGGATCCCGGAATACCTCCTGAGAATAGTGGACAGCTACCTCAGTGAGAGGGTGCTGCTGTACGAGACGAGCGAAGGGATAAGATCATATAGAGTGACTGCTGGAGTCCCGCAGGGGTCGGTGCTGGGGCCGCTCCTGTGGAATACGATGTATGATTCAGTTCTGCGACTGAATCTTCCCGAGGGCACGACGGTCGTCGGGTTTGCCGATGACGTCGCCATCGTAGTGGTAGCCAAGGACCTTGCAGCAGTTGAAGCAGCTGCAAACGGGGCAATCCGTGCCGTGGAGACGTGGCTCGCCATAGCGGAATTACAGCTGGCGGCCCACAAGACCGAGGCTGTTCTGATTAGCAGCAGGAAGAAGGTGGAGACGGCCCGAGTGTCGGTCGGCGGACACGACATTACTTCGCAAAGGGCCCTTAAATACCTAGGAGTAATGCTGGACACTAGGCTTTCATTTAGAGAGCACTTGGAGTACGCCAACACAAAGGCCACACAGACTTGCCGAGCACTCTCGCGAATCGTGCTCAACACCAGGGGGCCAAAGCAAGCAAGGAGGAAGCTGATCACCAGCGTCGTCTCCTCTCAGCTCCAGTATGCTGCCGCAGTGTGGTCCAAAGCGACGAAGGTGCCGAGCTATATGCGAGGAGTCGAAGCAACGCACCGCTTATGTGCCATCAGGATCGCCTGCTCGTTTAGAACCATATCTGACGACGCAGCACTGGTCATCGCGGGACTAGTCCCAATAGCAGAGCAAGCGAGGGAAAGGGCCGAGGTGTACGAGCTATCTCGCAGGGACACCCACAATCCTCCCACCGGAGTCGAGAGAGAATCACCCAGGCACGAGACCGTCGGGAGGGGGCAGATGAAGTGGGATTCCTCGACTAAAGGACGCTGGACACACCAGCTGATTCCGGAAATCAAGCTGTGGTTGGAGAGGAAGCACGGACAGGTGGACTTCCACCTCACTCAGATGCTGAGCGGCCACGGATGCTACCGATCGTACCTGAAGCGGTTTGGACACGAAACGGAGGACTGGTGCCCATCATGTGGTCGAGGTATCGTGGAGGACGCTCACCACGTCTTCTTGGAATTCCACCGTTTCGAGTACGAGAAACGCCAGCTAGAGGATGAGCTAGCCACAAGCATTAGCGTCGGAGCGCTCATGGTAGCGAATCCCAAGGCGTGGGATGCCACCACTAGGTTCGCCGCCACTATAATGCGGGAACTACGGAGAGCGGAGAGGAAAAGGAAAGTGTCGGAGGAGTAAGGAGGAACGGCTGTGCGAAGCAATGCTTTGCGGCCGTACCGCATAGCTACGCCCCATTACCCCACCAACAAACCACAGTACCAGACCCCCACAACTAGTTGCTAACCCTATATAAGATCTAGTATTAAAGCATAATAAAAGCAACAGAATACAACGAGGGGGAACGTTGTGAGTTGCTGCGTACACCGCAACTCTACAGTTATACCCGATACTAAGTCAGTATGGCTCTCCTGCGGCAGACGCCGCTAATATTGAACCACACGACAAAGAGTGCGTGCGAGAGAGACAGAAAATCAGTCTGAGCGTGACGTCGGGCGCTGCGTGGCCACTGCAAATTGATTTCTTGCTTTTGGCTACAAAAATGATCCGATCTGATCCAGATTCAGCAATCTGATAGATATAGTCATTATCTATGATTCTGCGTTTTTAGTTTTCTCGAATGTGCAATAGTGTGGATGCAACAGATTTTCGTTCTTTGTGGGGCAGAAGGGGGTGGGGCGAAATTCTGAGATATACGTTTTATAGTGAGATCTAACAGAAGTGCGGATACCAAATTTGGTTACTCTAGCCTTAATCGTCTCTGAGACTTGTGGATGCCCCAGATTTTCGTCCTTTGCGGGGGCGGAAGGGGGTGTGGCGAAATTTGGACACGAAACGGTCAAGGAG